>NW_025765442.1:0-168853 GCF_003918875.1 Haliotis rubra
CCAAGGGATCTTATGGAAATAAGAAATGGGTTGATTTGTAGACTGATTGTTCCCCGTCGTAGGTAAGAGATTGAACTTGTGTGTTGTGCTGGCTATAGTAGTTTTGTGAAGTGTTCTGTCCACTACTTGCATGTTGTTTTGTTTGAGATAGTGTGACTAGTGAGTCTGAATTCTGTAAGTGTTTTCCAAAATAGCAGGTGTCATTTCTGGCTACTTCTGAATTTATCGTTTTGGTGTTTTGATAGATTTCTTTTATGAAACTGTGTTTAAAAAAGTTTTCTCGTGGCTGTCTGGAAGTATTTATGTCTGTATTGTGTGGTCTCTGTGGGCTGTGTGGGTGCATATTTGTCATGTTTTTAGTTTCCCGAGTTCCTGGTCCCTGGTTCAACCATGAAGATTGTTTATTCACGTTTGGTGTCAGGGAGCCTCGATATTCATTCTCTCTCTCTCGCTCTCGCTCTCTCTCTCTATCTCTCTCTCTCTCTCTCTCTCTCTCTCTCTCTCTCTCTCTCTCTCTCTCTCTCTCTCTCTCTCTCTCTCTCTCTCTCTGTGTTTGGCTAGTATGAAATGTATTTAAGTGAGACAATGCATTGTCAATGTTTGAATTAGTTTATGTAGATGAGTTAGCGCACTACAAAACATTGTTTCAAATTTTGTGATAATAATAAAAAATTTCATCTATTGACCACATGTGATTTAACCATGCACCCTGGTCAGTTTCTAGTGTACAGCTGTGTTCTGCTACTACAGCAAGGTTAACTAGTGGTGTAAGAGGATATACCATGCTTAACGACAGTGTCTAATGTGCAAGATAAAGGAAAATGTGTACCAGCTTGAAATTATGATATATATGGGAATATCAATGAAGACGATACTAACATGTAATCAACAACATTACAAACCGTTGTATTGCAACACATGTAAATGTCCCCAATATATCTTTACCTAATCTATCACATATAAATTGTGGCTAATAAAAGTACAACATTAGTTCTACTAACTCTAAAATTATTACACACTTAGTTGTCCCTGGTCGATCTCAAGTATGTCAAAAGTAATGTCTTGGATAATCATCAGAGTTATAAACAGTCTCCAAAGTTATCAAAAGAACTCCTTCAATCTGGCATTTAGGTCTACCCTTAGAATTAGTGTTTGTCAGGGTAATCAGACGTGATAAAGTACATAAGACCTCACATGTAATCAACATCATCATCTTTATATATGTGTTTCTGGAGACAAGTAAAGAAATATTAATATAATTTTCATACCTCATCCGGAAAGGGATGTACGAAACAACAGGACAACGCAGTTCAGTTCGGAAACTGTTCATAAAGACGGCAAATGTGTCAATTACGTGTATGTTTATCTTTGATAAGAACGGTCAAACCATCTCCACTATATCGACGGAGTCGATGTACTCTTTTCACCCTCACAGTTAAATGTTCGATAACGTGCGAAGAAATCACGGAATTCATCAGCTAAACAAACAAAAGACTCACATAAACGTATTCTGTCAAACTAATTATTATTTCATCATTTCGTAGCCATATATTGTTTGGTTTTTACTTTGGCTATCATGTTATAATATTTTAAAATGTGTCCCCCCGTCGTAATACATGACTGAATATTGATAGAAAGCGGCGTAAAAAACCATACTCACTCAAAATAATCGTTTTATTTTTCAGACATTCTATGAGGCAGTTGAGATGCTGGGATTTTCGCACCTAGAGAGGTTTGACAACGTCGTCATTCTTCCCAACGTCCCACTGCTGGAGACGCTGACGACATATAACACTATAAGGGCGTGTGGCGTGGCGTGTGTTTCTCAAACCCGGTTGTTCGCTGTTCTCCTTCAACACAAACACTTTAGAGTGCAAAATGTTCCCTTTGGCTGTCTATCCTGCCAATACATTCACGTTAACAGCTTAACTACACAAGGGCTGCGTGGATGTATGCATATCATAAAGGCAAGTTCATTATGTATTGAGATTCAGCCGTAAATATTCCATTGATTATTCAACCGACAAGTGTTGTAAAACCTCTGTTTCAGTTTGCAATTAACATATTAGATCTTTTCATATATTACTTGTGGAGGTTGGTTTTTACAGAATTCATATAAAGCGCGTTACTTTAGCCTTGTACTGCAATCCCACATTCATTTTTTATTCAATTATTCATAGACTACGGTTCTGCAAATGTATGTATGTAAGGCGAGTACGCTTAAAAGTATTTTTACAAGTAATTCATGGTCATATGTTTTAATTACTCTCGCGCCAACTAGCTTACCTCAGTGAGTCATCTCCATAGGAATTCATAACTGCAATTAATGGTTTCATTCCTGTTCACGTGACCAATATACAACAACAGAAACACGAGGCAGTGGTGACACTATGTACGTTGGGCTCTGTATAAAATTGTGCGCTCATTTGCTTATGGAGAATGAGGTCGGAACGTTGTTCAGACGGAAACTTTGATCATGCCACTTTCATTGTCGCTCCGAGATATCGTGTTGGTGTAAGTAGCCGAATATACCTGAATGGCAAACAACTTCTGACGATTAATTCGTACATCAATGTGATACACAAGCACTTATGTTAAACTCTCTGCAAAATGTTCGGCAGAGGTTATGTCTCCAAAGTTGTTGGGTTTTGTTTTGTTTTCTTGCTCAGGGTTATTTTGAATTTCATATAGTACCAACCCATACTTGTCGTAATCGGTCCTCATGCTCCCTAGACTGTTGGTGCATGTTGTATCCAAAGACATAGATCAGTGCTGACGATACCAATTGTCTGGCCCAAATTCGAGTATTTCTAGGCCGTCGTCACAAAGCTTGCATACTGCCCAGCGTGATACATCACAAACTAACGTAATAAATTTTCTTTAGATAAGGACTCGAACAACGACATAGGTTGACATGGTTATATTACTTAAAGGCGGCACACCGTTTCCATAATCATGAGAGATCTCAAAATGCTTCTTTAAAAACATGAACAAGAAGTTTATTTAGCATCAGAGCCACATGACCAAGAGTACAATACACAACCCACGCTTGTGCTCAGGAGCAGGTGGAACAAATGTTTCTTGTCTTAATATAATATTTATAAGATATCAAGCAGATATCGGAAAGCCTTCTTTCAATATATCGTAGCATTTTTAATAATCTTCACAAATTTGAAATAGTATCTCGGGAAGCAAATTTTTCTTCCCTTATGAAATGGACAATCAAGAGGAAATAGCATTCTTCGTCAGTTGATTAGGATTACATGTATTGCACTTAAGTAAATCAGTATTGACTTTGTCATTGTAACGTAATTGTTGATTTGTCTGTTTAGGGCTTCGACATAGGAAATTACACTAATCGGATAAAGTCATTATTTAGGCATAACGCCACATTGTATTTCTCTGGCTCGAGTGTTGACTTCGTGTGCAGAAAATTGCTTTAGAAGAAGTCATTTTAGCGAGCTAATTCCTTTATCTCGATATCTTTACATCTTTTCTTAAAGCACTGTATAAACATTGTCATATTGTCCTGCGCGATACAATCATGTTAATGGCTAATAGCAGTACACGAATATCCGTTACCCAGTTACGGCTGCTGTATTCATACCGCTCTTTCGGCATAGTATATCAGGATTTGGGATATGATAAGTATCCACATACAATACCAGTACACGAATATTCGTTACCCCGTTATGGCTGCTGTATTCATCCCGAGCTTTAAGCAAAGTATAACATTTTGGGATATGATAACTGTCCATATACAACTGTCTGCGCAATACTTTACACAGCCACTGAAATACTAAACACATAAGTAGATTCTACCCACTTCACCAAGTACAGCATTAGGTCGTACATTTAAAAAACCGTATAAATATCGTTTAAAGAAAATACAATATTTGTACAATAAATATACCCTCATATTTCCGATCCATAAAACAATATGGAAACTTTCTACTGTCAAATACTGTCGATGCTACATTCAGAGAAATATTTGGATAATCCTTCAGTAATGTAAGAATAGGATTTTCAGCCTTTCCAGCATGTAGTACTAATGCTTCAGACGGTTTTGACCAAATTAATTTAGATGTGAAGACATTTCCTAAACATCTATAATGGGATACTACTTGTTTACATTTTAAGTCTATTCTTCTGTACGTCTTAGGTATCTGCCATTTCTAAACACAGTAATACATGACTTTTCTAGGTTAACCTCTAAGCCCCATATTTCACAAAAACAATGTAACGCTTCAAGTGTTCTTTTTAGACCTGCCAGTGTCGTCAGTCAGTGTTACATCATGTGCAAATAGGCACTTGTGAAGAGCAGCTTCCTCGTGATGAGTGTTGGGTAACGCTAATAGCTCTTCCCCCTTGTGGACCCATTGTAGAATAGGTCCTCAACGTCCCGCTGCTACTCGTGAGAGGCGACTAAATTGGACAACCTGTTTGCCGTAGGGCGACTAAATTGGACAACCTGTTTGCCGTAGGGCGACTAATTTGCACAACCTGTTTGCCGTTGGGCGACTAAATTGGACAACCTGTTTGCCGTAGGTTGCGCTCATGGGTCGTGAGGGGGAAGGGATTCTGGTGGTGGACGGTTCTGGTTCCAGGAATAGCGTTCCATTCCCAATACACCACTTCACCCCTTACTTCATCTAGACGGGTGGTAGAAACAGCCCGATTCTATCAATCGGCTGGTCATGCCAAGTCCTGTGCATGGTAAGTAGTTTGCACACATTTGAGTTTTTAGACACTTATCGTTTGTTCTTGGCTTCATGACAAATTGCTGTAAGCATGAAATATCAATTTATCAACTTGACTAGAGTCCTATGCCAGAAGGCATATCTGGTAGGATATATACTCAAGATGTTCTCTTGTTTGAATATGCCCTCCTGATATCCTTGGTACCGTCTGTTGGAGGTCCACAGACACAAGGCATCGTCCTTGTTCACACTATATTGTGGGTGGTGAGCTAGAGGAGCGCGCATCATATTCAATACAACAACCATGGCATCCCCACTTAAAGAATATTCTCATGAATCTGATGATTCATTATCTTCTGAGGATAAGACTCCTGCAGTTAACGTTCTTGTCAATCCTTATAACTGGTCTTGGTTTTAGTTATGTCTGCACCGAGTAATGGTCAAATTAAATTGAATTATTTTGCCATTGCAATGGGCATAGAAGGTCTGTCTGGCGACGTCAAAGAAGTTAAAAAGCTACGTTCTGGCTCTCTACGGATTGAGTGCAAAAAGCGAATTCAGTCACAAATCCTACTTTAAACTAAGTCACAAGCGAATGTTTCTGTGAAGGTTTCACCTCACAGGACACTCAACAATACTAAAGGCATTGTCCGTAATGTAGAACGTTGCCTTTCAGAAATGGATGAGGCTGACATCGTTTCAGAATTACGCTCACACGGAGTAAACGCTGTTACTCGTTTTACTTCCAAAAGAATAAAATGAAATTATACAGACCAACACATATTTATTTACATTTGGTCTTCCTTCACGTCCAAAATAACTATAAGGTGGATATTATTACGTAAGGGTATATGCTTACATCCCCAATGACCTCAGGTGCTATAGATATCAAAAGTATGGTCATGGTTCTAAATCATACCACAAGACAGCTGCCTGTCATCGATGTGGTTGCAAATGTGAAGATAGTAAACACCGTGTAAAACATCTTGCATGTGTAAACTGCTCTGGACATGATTCATTGCCTTCCAGAGAATGCCCTACATGGGAGCTCAAAACCAGAAGCAAGGAATTGTGTTCTGGTACCAGGCCCATCTTATGCGGCCGCTGCTTCTGCCTCGACCCCAACTGTTGTCGTTTCTAGATCAGTTTCATACTATTTGGTAGCTTGCCAGACCGAATACAAGCGGTTTGAGTCCTCTACTCCAATCCAGTATAAACCTAGTCAAAAATCGCCATGTTCTTCTTCTTCCTAAACTGAAGATCCATCTGCATTGGTATCAACATTGCCAATGGATCCAGCATTGGTAACAAAACCATTCCCTGTTGTGAAGAAGACCAACCCACAACTTGATCATTCGGCGACGTCGGGGAAGTTTTCTTCTCCGTGTCGTTAGTGCGTTTGGAATAATTTGTCAAACATGCTCTAATTTAATAAACAACACGCAGTGTCTATCTTGTTTTACCTATAAAAACATTGGCAACTACGCAGAAACACGGCATTTCAAAGATTGACATGAATTTTTGATTTGAGAGGCTGTGTGCCCCAATTTATATCAGAATTTTGTACATGACAGGCAAATTCAGATCCGCGTGGGTTCTGCCCTGTCTGATAGTATTTTTAGCTAAAACAGTGAAGGATATTGTTTGAAAAGATGTTAATCATTGGTCAATAATTGCTAGATAGATTTTGAATATGTCTAGTAAATAGATAAATGGTATTTTATATTTGGTACTATAAATCAGCATCTGAAATTGTTAGTGGCGGTATACTCAAAGGGTGTTGAAGTACTGTAAAATATTGTCCTCCTGTGGGGGTACATAAGACCACGCCTTTCAAAGTGTATTTATTTCTACCACATGTTAATTCGTAGAATATGTGTTATCTTTACCTCAATTAGTCATAATCATCAACATCTGAAGAGATGATGTAAATCCAGCTAGGGTCCATGCAGGTAGCAAAAGTACCCTAGTATGGTGATCTACCTCTATGGAAAGCATTTTTATTTTCTGTGTTTCTCATCGCCCAACCGACCCTAATTTTATTGCTGACCAAAATCCGTACCCCCTCGTTTGTGTTACCGCACACAAAAATCATAATTATGTTCCTGACAACAGACCGGCCATGATGAGCTACTGGCATACGAAGACGGAAACGAAAACAAACATCTTGCCTGTTTTGAAGTATCACCTTCATATCCCTTTTAACGTGATAACCTTTCAAAATTTATGAACTCTGTAAACTCATTTAAGTAGTATATTAAGTCATTAAGACTGTGTCAGCTTCCTATGTATGTGAGCCCTGGGCCCTTATTCTCAAAACGTTCTTAACCCTAAGAATTCTTAACTTTGATCGTAGCCAATGTGTTAAGAATGGGCTTAAGAAGTTCGTAGGGCTACGAACGTTTCGAGAATAGCTAGCCTGGCTGTCTAATGTGGTGTCTAACTGTCAAACTCTCACTTTATACAGGATAACTGAAAGGAATTGAAAACAATGTATCTTGAATTTTATTGCAAAACTTTGATATCTACAAAGATTTCATTGTTTAATATTTTATTGATAGGTGTTATATAAGATACTTAGGGTGAATTTTTCATTAAAAACAATTGTTTATCTTTTCCTCGTCTTGTTTTTGCTTTTCCCCGACCGACCGACCGACCCATGTTCAGAACTTGGTGGCTACGTGAAACACAAAAAAGAAAAATGATGCCCTATTAGTTGTTGGCGATCTATAGCCTGTTTTTATTTTATTGTCTTCGATAGTAAAATAGTCTTAGATCTACATACTAGTTTACTCAACCCTACTCCTTTAATGACTGGATTTTATATTAAATACATGTATTTAGTATGGATGACAAACGTTTCTCGGTATAGCTGAAATACGGCAGATGTGACTACATTTTACCTCACCCACTCACTCACCCAAGTAAGAGCAACATGATTTCATCCATAGCTGGGATGTACTCCTCACTGTCCACGTTTATTCTTTTCGTCTACTGTCTCATTTATGAAACATATAAATAATATATGTTTCATACATCCTTCTCGTACTCCAGAAAATGTGTAATATGTCTGTTTTTGTACTTCTTATTCTAACACAAGCTGACACCTTGTCATACATATCTTTCAAACTTCTCAGCAGTTTCCCATTTACACCATTCATAACAAGTACATGCAATAGCTTGGTTTTATAAACAAAGTCAAATGCCTTACGAAAACCAATAAAAGGTTCATAAAATGTTTGTTTGAGTTTTCTCAAAACTACTGACATAAATATTTAAGGATAAATACATAATCAATTGTTGAATAATCATTTCGAAAAACAATGCATGACATTCATGTAATACTCCGTGTACCTTAAGCCAAATCGCATTATTGAATATTTAGGCATTTCTGTTTACTCAAAAGACGGAAGCGTCTCTTTAAGTGAATGTATCCATGTATGTTATCAATTGATCGAAATCAAGAAATAGGTTTAAACGACAATATTTCCTTCTTTTGCCAGTCACACATGCGTCACTAAACAATTTAGGCTGTTCACGCGTAAAACCTTGTCTGCTGTTACAGTTAACTTTCAGGTGATTCCCCATGTGCTGCACTTAAATGAAATGTAATAATTGTTAAGATGCATTCACATTGTTACCCGATACTCAACACATTTCAGTTTTATTGAACTGTATGTGTTCAATCTCACTTATTTGTATTTCAACACATCATTACATGATGCACGGCTGTCATTAACAGCACTAAAATGCAAGAAACTGGAAGATGATCAGAGTCATTTCTGGAATGAACAAAGACATTACAGTTAGTTGTCGGTAGTACATAGTCAACTAAGCTTGCTCCAGGCCTTGTAATACGCGTTGCTGAACCAGCCTCGCCACCTTTTCTCTTTCCATCGACATTGTGTACTGACCACAGCTTGTATACTTCCGACCCGTGACGGTCCAGTTAGAATTGGCCTTCAGTAACCCAAGCTTGTCGTAAGAGACAACTAACGGGATCGGGTGGTCAGGCTTGCTGACCTGGTTCACACATGTCATCGGTTCCCAGTTGCGCAGATCGATGCTTATGCTGTTGATCACTGGATTGTCTGGTCCAGACTCGATTACTTACAGACCGCCGCCATATAGCTGGAATATTGATGAGTGCGTCGTAAAACTAAACTCGCTCACTCACTTGTATACTTCCGATACAGACAAACCATACTTATTCTCAACATAGTCTTGTGTTGTGTTACATTCATCAGGCAAATACAAATCTGTTAGTGGTGGATAATTAAAGTCTTGATCATATTCAATCAAAAAGACGTCATTAACCTCCAATGCTAGGACAGGTATATGACAATCATAGCGAGACTTAATCGCTGCCATTTTCGAGTCCAACTCCTCAGTACCACCAGTGGCAGAGTCCTCATATAAAGGATATTTTTCAGACAGTATGTACATAGATCCAATTAGGACATTATCCTCAACTTTTAGTACACTATGTCGTCATTGTGTGAATACTCTGTCACGCAAGTGATGGAATTCCGCCACCGGAATATCGACAGACTGCCCTGTTCTCCTTGCTGGGGCAACATGACGTGAATACGGGGGAAATAGATTTACTAGTGTTACTCTGCATAGTTTCGACATAGCCCAAATGATGAAATTATTATCTACTATCATAAGCAACAACTTTTTCATCTCTAAAATAAGTCATTGAATTGAGGTGATGTCAAATTTCACTCGCATTCACATATGATTTGTATATGAGGCATAGCGATTTTGTTGTGCGCCAGTAAACAGACGCGGCGAGGCCGGACATGTATTACCCAAAACTAGGAATGGCACGTACAGAAGTAGGAACAGTATATAAACGAAAAGAAACGTAGTGGCGCAGTTGCCTTTCCACTCCCTTCTTACCAGGAATGGTATGTTAAAGTCAGACTGTGAATGTACACATTACAAAATGAAACTCTTGAACAGGAAAACACAAGTATTAAATGTTCATTCATGGCATTTCCCATTCTCCCGTCTCCTGCCAGCGAGGAGGATGTCGAGATCGGGAAGATCGGCGTCGTGTAGATGGCTGCTGGTTGTCAGGCTGTCCAGTAGTCACTGGGTATTCACATGCCTCAGATGCAGCTTCGAGCTGATGGTGGTTTTCAGGCATGTAGGTGGTTGCTGAAGTGCTGGGTGTAGGAGGCACTACAATATCTGGGGGGAAGAGGTGGTTTGTCGTTGAGTGTTCGCACTGTAGGAGTAGTACCTGTCCCAGGGTGAGACACATAGGATGGAGGGTTCATGACTTCAGAGTTGATATCGTGGTCGTCAAAGCCACGGATTGGACCAGGTGATGGAGTGGCAACCATCGTGGTCATGATTGGGTAACAGTCTCTAATCTTGATGTCATAGGTTTTGAACGAAGTTGAGACCTCGAGAACTTGCGAACTTGGCAGTTCTCCCCTGATATGTGGGTGATGATGTATTTGTCTCTTGCTTTCGTCTTGTCACGATCCCCTCTAAGGAAGACCAAGTCTCCTACACGGAGATCAGGAGGAGAGCTAATTTGTTGACCACAAGCTTTGGATTTGGCACTGAAAGGGTGGTTAGTTTTTCTAGTTTCACGCTGGAGAGAGATTACGTCTTCATCGGCAATTGGTAATTGATCGCCAGTCAACTGGTCACGTTGCGTCCAAATCTCTCGAGCAGAAAGGCCGGTGTTCCGAACTCTGGAATTTAGACTCGCTGTAGCAAGGGCTAGAGTCACACTTGATATCGGACCACCCTCCGGTGATTGATGAAGTAATTCTAATCCAAGTTCCTGGATGGCCCTTTCAGCCACAGGATTCTTGTTGGGGTTCTTGGCATTGCCGATGGCGAGGTTAATGCCATACTGAGAGAGCAGGGCGTCTTTGGCTAAAGCGATGAAACCAGGTGCAGGGTCAAGACGAACAGTGATACCACCATCATTCATGAGGCGGGCGCCTGCACAAAGAATGAGAAAGGCTTCACGTAGAGTTTCATGTCGCTCGTTTTCAATCAACATAGTGAAAGTCATGGAGGAAACCGTCTCACGGAGGACAAATATCAGCTGGCGATATCGACGCATAACATCAGCGGCGTATGATACGCCGATGGAGGTGGGTGAAGGGTCTGACGTCTGAGGGTATAGTTGTTTGGGGAATGATTTCAGTGACATACAATGGTGGCACGATGTTGTCACACGGGTAGCAGCTTTGTCTATTCCAAGAGCAAAGAAATATCTGTTGAACAGTGACTTGACCTGATATTGTGTTGGGTGGTCAAACCGTATGTGTATGGCAGTGAGGAGACCATCCAGAACTTCACATGGTACGACGATTCTTTCACGACTCGGTTGAAATGGTTGGGAATCCTTGACAACTAGCAATCCATCTCGAGCTATGGTAACTTCTCGCAGGTAGCGTTTCACATTGGGAACATTCGTCATCTTCTTTGATGGACGGGTACCTTGTGTGAGGTGAGAATGGGTGCGTCTGAGGTCCGGGCATTCGTGTTGGGTATCCAGCTATACTGCTCGGCTAGTGAATGGCATCCTGACACTATTTTCTGTGACATCCTTGATAGAGAGGCCGCGGATAACTGAACACTCTGTTTGATGGATGAACTGGCATATCTGGCAGCTTTGGTCTGAGCACTCACTGGGGTGTCTACTGGCATAATCCGAAGGCAAGTTAGCTACACCAGATATGTGTCTGATCTCAACCATGTATCTGCTGACAGTGGCCAGGAAAGTTGTGACACGTGAGCTGGCTGAAAACTCCCCTCGCCTGAGTTTTTGGTAGGCTTGGACACAGGGTCGACTGTCTGTGAGGACTTGTACAGTCTGTTTTGCCTGGATGATATAGGGGGCAAGGTGTTTCACAGCTGCGCTGATGCCCAAAGCTTCTATTTCATATGGTAGCCAGGTAAGTTGATGTTTCTTTAGTTTTGCATTGAAGAACCCAGCAAGTAAGAGCTTGTTATCTCTCAGTGCGTAGAAGGTAGCAGCGAGGCCTTTGTTCTTGACGGAGGCATCAGTGACTATCCATAAACAGTCAGTTGGTCTTGGTAGGGTGATGGATTTACAATTGGACAGTGCAGTTTGAGCCCTTTTGAATGTTTCAGTTAGTTCATCCGTCCAGATAATCTTTTCTTGTGATTGTCTCCCCGCTGTAGCTTGGTCAAGAGGATCCAGAAGCTGTGCATATCCATGCAGAACACGACTCAACACTTTGTAGGCACCTGTGAAGGAACGTAGTCCTTGGACTGTGTTGGGGAGATCAACTGATGAAAGAGCAGCAATTCTGTGAGGGCTAGCTGTAAGTGTACCTTGTGACCAGACCCATCCAAGGATCGTTGTGGAACGTGGACAGATGACTGTTTTCGATGCTGTGAGTCTCAGGTTATTGTTCTTCAGAGCTTTGAGTACACGACTCCAATTGTGTAGAACCTCTTCTGGGGAATCACCACCGCAGAAAAGGTCGTCAGCTATCTTCGCCACACATCCTTCCTTAATTAGGTTGCCAAGGACTCTGCACATGAGTTCTTCAAGACATGTCTCGGATCCTGGCATCCCCATAGCACATCTGGTGTACACTCTTATGCCTTTGAAGGGAGTGATGACTCCACAATATTTCATCGAGGAATGAGCCAAAGGGATCTGGTAGAAAGCTTTGAGTAAGTCAGACACAATAATGAATCTCCATTCGCCAATGTCACGTAGTACGCTGTCAACATTAGGCATGAGCGAGGGCTGAGGTTTGCTGTACTGGCCGACTTCACCAAACGAGGTGACAAGACGACTTCCGCCTTTGGGCTTGCGAACAAGGAAAGAGAGATTAAGGTACTCGACAGAGACATTCACTTGCTCTGAACACGAGCAAGTTCATCAAACTTGTGTTGAAGCTCAACAAGCATGTCCCGGTTGTAATGGGGGAGCCTTCCCTTCCTCTGAGGAGGCAGTGTAGGTCCCATATTCACAACTGCTTGTATGTTTCCACTGGAACCATTATATTTGGCAACAGTAGGGTTGAAGACATCTTCAAATTGATTGTGGAGATCAAGAAATTTGTCCCTTACATGTTTGGAGAGGCAGTTGTCAGGGTCTAGGGAGATATTTGCTGAATATGGTGGCGGTACTCTGGGAGGTGTTGAAGGCATGTTGGCACATCCAGGTATGTTGGTGGGAGAGGCTATTATGGCTCTGATCTGGCAGAGATGTTCATTGCGCTTCGGCACAACAGGGTCATCAAGACTGTTTGTGACTCTGAGAGAGTGGCCAACAGAGGTTATTACTTGTGGGGGAGGCCATGCTCTTTGGAATTTATGGGCAGAGTTAGAAGGACTGCCTAGTCTTGGCTCCAGGGCCCATTGAGTATCGAGATCACAGTCACTTGGTGTAGTTAGTTCGACGAATTCACCAGGCAAGACCACTGTTCGGTGTGATGGAGCTCGAAGCAGGAAAGCTTGGGTTCTCCTGATGGAAGCATCCACGTGAGGAAGGCTGCCGTAATGTACAACCTCAGAGCCTCTGATTACTATCTGTTTTTTGGAAGGACGTGTAGAGATGTCGTTGGATGACTGAAAGGGTATACCAGCTATGACATCCACGTCAAGATGCTTGACAACAAGAGCATTGAGTTTGAAGATGTGTGAACCTCTTGTCAGGTTACAGTGTATCTCGCCTAGTACCTCCAATGGTGTCATGCCATCAGCTTGGCGGGCTGACTGAGAAGCAGGTTTGATCGTCAGTCCGAGGCCCTTGGCAAAAGAGTCAGTTACCATATTTGTGGTGGCACCTGTGTCAAGTGTAAGTTTCACAGGGTGTTGTAAGTAGTATGCATACATCACTGGGGACTGGATAACATCCACACGGCAAACTGCTGGAGAGTCTATGAGAGGATCAGGGTTAGATTGCCCATCACTAGTTGTTGGATCATCCTGCTCTGTGTAGGCCTGTTCATCATCATACTCATCATCTATGATCATGCGGGAGAGGCTCAAGCTTCTCTTATCAGAATCTGGTAAGAATCTGCAGTCAACGAGGTTATGTGATGAAAAGGTTTGACGGCCCGCAGTTTTGCAGAGGATGCAATTCTTAGGCTGTTTGCGACGCATTGTGTGTTGAGGGTGGGCCTTGAACCTTCTGCCTGGGTTGAATGTGGAACTCCTGAGTATCTTAGTGTCTTCTATTGAGCGAAGTTCATCGAGGAGAGACGCCAAGGCTTGTGAGATTTCCGGTTTAAGGGAAGCGATAGATCTGTTGCGTAGTTCTGACCCATATTTCTGTTTCACAAGTTGTGGCAAACCTGGATGAATCAGTTGAAGCCAAAGAACCACAATGGTGTTCTCGAGTGTAGGGGTAAGATCCTCATCAGTTAGAATTTCCTCGCCATGATGTGTTATGTTTCCCTCTGTGGTTAACAGATTGTCTTCAAAAAAGGCTGTTAATCGTTGGAAAAGGTCCTCAGGTCTTTCAGCTGGCTTGAGAGTAATATTAACAAGGCTAGGGAAGTGAGCACAAGTAGATTGGAAACCGAAGTGTTGCCTGATTTTCTGCCAAATGTCAGGGAGAGAGGTCGAACCCTTGATGATAGAATTTCTTGAGATAACAGAGCAGTAGTTCGCGATTTGTCCGAGCATGAGTTCAAGTTGAGCATTTTTCTTAGCAGCAGTTTTACGTCGTGCCTGTGGTACGGAATCACCATCAGATTGTAAGCCTCTGTGGGGATTAGCAGCACTTTTCTTCTGCCAAGTGAATCCGTCGGTTAAGAAGGGTGCGAAGTTATTGTCCAAAGACAAAATATAAATCAGATTCTGTCTCCAATTCTCGAAAGAATTGATAGTCTCATTAGTAGTTAACTGCCACTGCTTGGGTGCACGTGCTGCAGCCATTATATTCCTGAATGGCGCTCACGAAGTTAATGATTGACGTAGTTTGCTTGGGCCTACAAGAACGTAATGGCACTCGATCGCACTGCTTACCGGAGGTGAAAGGTGTCGTGGATTACTTTGTTTGTCAAGTAAATGTCTTCCAACGTGGGTAAAACCGCTGCCACCACGCCAGTAAACAAAAACACCAATGCTCCAATGCTCCAATGCAGACGCGGCGAGGCCGGACATGTATTACCCAAAACTAGGAATGGCACGTACAGAAGTAGGAACAGTATATAAACGAAAAGAAACGTAGTGGCGGTGATTGTTGGCGTATATTATTTCATTTTGTTCTCTTCTCACCATGACACTTCCGGTAACAACTGACGCATGCGCACCTCACTATACCGTGCTGATATCTAACATATAGTGATGGTACCAGGTGTAAACACACTCCGTGACTTCAGACAAACATGGAATTATAAGTACGATTCATTTTTCAGATTGGTGTCCAGTGACGAAGGGCTTTATATTGGACCGGGACACAGACCTGTGTTTCTACGTTTCAGAGACCAAGAAAGACTGGAGCAATTCTATTGCTGCATGCCAAGGAATAGGGATGGGAGCACGACTAATGATCATAAAAGATGTCGACAAACAACAAAAGCTCACAAGCAGCCTTGCTAAGGATACCAGTAAGTTGATGTGGTATAAGTTATGATGTCGTCCTAATTCAGTGGAGTGATTGGAAGTCATTACTTAAGCGTAGTTCTACATCTGGTTCTACGAATGCCTGGTTCTTCTTCTCCATGTCTGATGTCCGTTGATAACATATCATCAGAGCACCGTCAAGAGTGGCCTTAACTACACTGAACCAATCAAATGTCCAAAATATGTCAAACTGTCAAAATATACTAGACAAAATAAGTTAGGGATATTGGTATTTTATTGTTGATATTTTATCAGTGTGTCAATGAATAAATAGATCATTATTCATAATTTCAAAATTTACATATATTCCTAGCTTTTTTTTTGTCCAGTATATATTGTCTCTGTTTATTCCTTGCAGCTGTGAAAGAAGAACATGTGTGGATTGGTGGGTCTGACCTTGACACAACGGACGGTGTGTACGAGTTCCACTGGATAGACGGGACAAAGGTTGTGAACACATTTTGGGGTGGCTCTCAACCCAACGGACAACTGTACAACGAGTACTGTCTCGGTATAAACAAAGCCATTCTGTACGACCGTGTTTGCAGCCATCTGTACAGGTACTACTGTGATATTCCAAATTAATAATGGGAACATTTTGTCCTTGTAAAGAATTTGTCCCGAGAAACCTTTACAGTTGAAAGAAGATTTGGACCAATATGTTTCGTCACGTTTTACCTGATCTGCAGCTGATGTACAGTGAAGTACCGTATTTGTTAAACATCCGTAAAGGCCCGGGTTAGAATGGGTTCCTAACACTTAGTTACTTGTGACAGCCGACTAGTCTGGATCGGCTGCTGAGGCTACAGGATAGGGTTGAAATCAGCCATCGTAACCTGTCGGCGTTGCTTATACCATTGGTCACTAGTTTCTGTTACTCGATTTTGAAATAATTGTCGAGGTATAACTGGAATATTGTTGAATGCGCCGTAAAACAACACTCGCTCTCGTTTCCTCGTTAATTCTGGACACAACATTGCATGTGCAGATTTAGACGGTTAGGTGTTGTAACCAACATGATCCACAGGTAAATGCCTTCAAGTGATTTGTTCATTTGTCAGTAATGTTCATCCAGTTCAACCAGTTATAAATAATATCCAGCTTATGTGTAAATATGCATGTATATTTCTTTTAAATCTATGCATAATAATTGTTATGTATTATTCACTAATTAAAGAGTTTCCGAACTAGTTTACACTTTTATATTCTTGAATGTGTGTGATTTACATATATTTTGCGAGATGGCGATTATTAGCAATACAAGACAATTACAACATGATGATAATAGTACCATGGATAAAAAAAAACAATTCACATTTTAAATTATACACTGTTTGATAAAACAATTTGTCACATATCAGATGATGCCAAAGTTCACTGATAAGCGAAATCCATACATCCTCATTTTTTCCAGACCCGTGAAGATCCGGGTTAGAATTGATCTTCAGTGACCCATGCTTGTCGTAAGAGGCTACTAACGGGATCGGTGGGTCAGGCTTGCTAACTTGGTTGACACATGTCATCGTATCCCAATTGATGCTCATGCTGTTGATCACTGGATTGTCTGGTCCAGACTCGATTATTTACAGACAGCCGCCATACAGCTGAAATATTGCTGAGTTCGTGTAAAACTAAACTCACTCACTCACTCACTCACTCAACCATACATCCGTTCCACTAATGCGCCATAGTTCTAAAGCGCCATAAAATGTACAAGAAAATCATTCTCTCTATAAGTTACAGTACTTCTTAATACAACCAGGAAAGGCTTTCTTTTATCATTCAGTTGGAAACGTACTTAAGAATTGTTTAATTGTTTGTTGTTGACGCCACTCTCAGCACTATCCCAGCTATATGGCGGTGGTCTGGAAATAATCGAGTAAGAACCAGACAGTCCAGTGATCAACATCATAAGCATCGATCTACGCAATTGAAATACGATGCCATGTGTCAGCTAAGTCAGCGAGCATGCGCACTTGAGAATTTTCTGATGAGTATGGAATTTCTTCTTCACAGAAAGTATTTGAGATAAAGGTATAAGTACTTTATGGAGTTTTAAACACTGCATGATTTGCTTGATCCGAATTAAATTATGAGACATATAAAGTTTCAACTATATACCCACACCACAAGTATAAGGAAAAGGTTCATTCCTTGATGGATGGGGCGTTTGTAACTGAAAGGACGGAAGACAGTGAATAAAGTTTTTTCTTCAAGGGTTCTGGGGAATGTGTCCAAACATGACGGAAAACAAAATGTAAAGTACTGGAAGTGCGGTTTGGAAATGCAACATTTAAGAAAGTAAAGAACCAGACGCAAAGAACACCAGACATCTTTCAACAAGCTCGAACAGTTAACCGGGTAAGGAATAAAATTAAATAAGAAGGGAAATCAAGAATCAGGGCGACACCATCATGAGAGAAGCTTCTATAGTCCTGTCCACCAACAACCGGCATCAAAGGAAGCTATGCGAGGCAATCGTCATCGGGGTGTTCCAACCACCCATCAAACCAGTGAACATATCTGCCTATCCCGTGAGCGTGTCTAACACGTGTAGATACTACTACTAAGCATAGGTTTCTCTTAATCCTAATGTAACTTAAGTAACATGAAACTTACCCCTAAGCTCCGTAGCATTTGAATGTGTATAAAGAAATGTAACTTTATCAAGAGCTGCTTTGCAGAAGTACTTTGGTAGAACATCTCAGGCTGTATTCAAGAAGTCCTATTAAAGTATTTTAAGATGTGTTCAAGAACTGTTTATTATATATCTAGAGGTGTATTCATGAAGACCTTGTATAGTATTTAAAGCTGTACTCACCAAGTGCTTGTAACGTATAAATAGATAAATAGAATTGTATAATTGTATCTAAAACTGTTTGATTGTATTGTTTCATTATACTGTTGTATGCAATGAAGGCGAGTAGTATTTAAAAGCTGCATTAGGTGATATGTGGCTTCATGTCGTGCTTAAGTATTTTTCGCTCATATGACGACGTGTATGCGTGTGTATGTGTGGCTGCTTGTACTAGCCCAGACTCAATCTGGTTTTATGGTGCTAGCTCACTGAGATACCATGCCGCAGTTAAGCATGAATACCCCACTCAGTCACATTAAACTGACTCCGAGCCTTGTTGTACCCATTAATGCCGAGCGCCAGGCAGGGACCAACAAGTGCCATATTTTGACATCTTTTGGTATGACGCGGCCGGGAATCCAACCCGCGACCTTCCGCTCTCCCGGCGGACACTCCAACCACTACACCACGGAAGCGGTTTGCATTAGGAAAAAGTTGCTTTTGCATCTCAAGTAGACCAGATCTCTTTACATGTGTTTTCCTCACATTTGTATGTTGACTGTTATGTAAAGTAAGGAATAAAATCAAATAAGAAGGAACATCATTGTTTTGTTTTTGATCTCGCTGCTACAAAGAGTCAGTGGCTTGCGATAATAATGATGCTGTAACCTGTATCTGTATTCATAAAATGGACAAATAGATATTGGTTTCAGATATTTTGATTATATAGTCACAATTATTTTCAAGCTGAAATAGATTGTGTGTACTGAATATTATAATTATTATGTACCATGTTTATCTGGATTTAGTTCTCTCAAAATATCTATAACATCCCTGAATAAATGAAAATTGCATACTTTCAGCTTTGACCTTCATTTACGTCCAGAGGGGCGGTGGGGTAGCCTAGCGGTTAAAGCGTTCGCTCGTCACGCTGAAGACCCGCGTTCGATCCCCCACATTGGTACAATGTGTGAAGCCCATTTCTGGTGTACCCCGCTGTTATATTGCTGGAATATTGCTTAAAAAAGCGGCGTAAATATAAACTCACTCACTCAATTCTTTATTCGAAGTGAGTGAGTATTGTTCACGCCGCCTTCAGCAACAGTCCAATTATATCATTATATCCCTTCTGGCGTCCCCCACCGTGATATTACTCGAATATTGCTTAATGAGGCGTAAAACCCCGGACTCGTTAAGTGTTGGTTTAATCAATCCCAGATTCGCGTCATTTCACATATGCATGTTTACATAACACAGGCACATGTGTGTAAACTTTGCTCTCGTTATCTTGAATGTGAATATGATTTTACGCCACTTTTAGTAATTCCGCATTTTCACCAGAAATGGGCTTCACACTTTGAACCCATATGGGGAATCGTATCCGATTCTTGGTGTGATTAGTGAACTCTTTCCGAGGAAACAAATGCATGTGGGTCTTTACACGTGAGACAGACATGGCAGGCGCAAGTATCGGATGGTCTGTGCTGGCAGACCAAAGTTCGGTATTTGGCGAATGTTGGTTCGAAGTCGAGCCCACGGTCACCGGTTGGATAACGAAGACAAGTTAGAATAATACGAAACTCGTTCCCGTAAGTCAAGCTCTTGGTAATACTATTTCTTAAAAGTTGTAAAATCTTAGTTTCTGTTGGAAATATGTAGAATGATTAACAAAGTTTCTTAGCAGTATGGAAAAAAACATCAGGCCGTTGAAATGTCATTATTGCGTTCTTTAACGTCCGATACATTTTGGCACATTTTTTATTCAAATTGTCAATATGGAAATCCACCTGCCACTTAATGTCAATGATTTGCACGTGCAAGTCGCTCTATCCATGGAAAGGGGAGGACAATACACATGCACTGATACTTTTTCACTGTCGTTCACTTGTCAGGTACCTGTTTGAAATCGCAGCTTAAAATGAGACGGGTATTGGTAGACTGTGGCAGAGATTTGAAGTCAATGGGTACGTGGAATATGCACGTCGACCAGGTCGCCCTAGAGTCACAACAGTCCGAGATGACATGCACATGATTAACTTTGCGTTACGCAACAGATTCCTTTACGCAGATCTTCATGGTTTGGGCAGGGATAACTCCTACTGGACGTACTCCACTGCACGTGGTCGACGGTAATCTTACCGGACTGCGTTATCGGGATGAGATTCTGGCTCCTATAGCAGTACCATTCCTGCAAGCTATGCATGGCTTTTATGGTCAACCCTCTTTACTGCAAGACGAAAGCGCTATACCTCATAGGGCAGGATTGTCACGGACTCCACAGAGCTCTAGTAGAGGAATGGAATGCGATTCTGCAAGCTTTCTTTATGACCTTGATAAGGTGCCCCTCTGTCTTCGACGCGCGAGGAGGGTACACCGGATATGGAATGACACATTAAACATTATGATGACACTCTTAGTTCTATTATTTATCTATCTATCCATCCATCCATCCATCCATCCATCCACCCATCTATTTATCTCCAATCATCGGGTGAGCGAGAGCTTTAACCACTGGGCTACAAGACTGATCCTTATTCCTACTTAAGTTGCTGTTGACAGCTTTCCAAAATTTGCTACTTAACCAGTGGCGGGTCAATAGAAGAAAGTAATGTGACTATGGTTTGAATAATGCACGCAGTAGATCCGTTAAGATACTGGGTGCTTTCTTTTGTCCATTTTGGAATGGGAAATTCAGCCAAAATGTCATGCCGTGGCAATCGATTGTTGCTCCGAAACTACAGGATCACAAACAGGAAACGCGTCTAATGATCGGATAACTAGGGCTTAGTACGGGTCTTTAACCTTCCTTGTATAAGGTATGTGAAGATGTATACGACTGGAAGAACAAACAGCTCTACTGTGATCAGAACTAGTTGACTGAATATTCAGTGCAAACAAGACGCCGGACACTTGTGATAATTCATTGAAGTATGAACTTTTATAAAGAGAGGGTAAAACTGTATGAGGGGACTGGGTCGATGGGTGGTTCCGCATATGGGTCTAATGTGCCAAGGCTATTTCAAGTTTTACCCGCAGGGATATTGTTTGGATGTTGCAAAAAGTGGCGTAAAAATGCTTAATGGCTTTTGAGTCTTTGCAATTTATAGATAAACAACGATCGATAGATAAAACAACACATAATGTGTCGGATACTGATACGGATCAATATAAATAACATAGTTTTGCTCTAAAGTGTTTTAATATCACCAGTGAACACCAGATATTAGCTTTGCACACTGTTCCTACTTTAAAATTCGAACCCCGACCTTTCGTAAAACAAATTAAACGAACGCTGTAACCGTGTGGCAACACGCCCACTCCGTGTGTTACATGTATTTTCATGATGACGGTTTCTACGTTGAGACTTTGCATTCTTCCCATGAACTGTTATACTTATATTCAGTATCCATGAAACAGTGTGAAGTCCAACTTGTTGTTGTACAAAGCGATTTGGCGTTAAGGTGAGCGTAACTCCCATACCTTAAACGCAGACTTAGCGTTAACGTTGTATTGTACAATGGCATCCAGGTTATATTTGTTTGTTGGTTAACGCCGCCGCCCTCAGCAATATCCCAGCTATATGACGGCTGTCTGTGTATAGTCGAGTCTGGACCAGACAACCCAATGATAAACGTCATGAGCATCGATCTACGCAACTGGGATACGATGACAGCGAGCCTGACCACCCGATCCCGTAAGTGAGTGAGTGATTAAGTTAACATTTAACGTCACATCCGATCCCGTAAGTCACCTCTTAGCATGAGTCGCGAAAGATAAATTCTAACGCGGATGATCACGCACACTACACATATAATGTTTAATTATCAATAGTACATTATGTTTTAGATTACGATACGCCACTGAGAATCACACTGTGTACCCTATTGTGAATCGAACCTGGGCCTGCAGCGCAACGAGGGAACACTTGAACCTCAGGGCTACCTCGCCACCCTCAGGGTGACCAGTAAGGATGCTGAAACATGTATTGACATTCACGGGCGAGAGCGAATATTGACCGAAATATTTATCGACGTTATGGAAAACTATAATTAATACGCTGATGTGTCGGTCATGATTTCAAAGCTTTGACAAAGATTATTGATGATCTGACCAGCAAGTCATCGTACTCACCAGTTTTCTGATTTATCGGAATGCCCAGCTGGATAGTGTTCATATGCCGACAGTGGGTTTATTGATGAAAGTGTACTGCTGGTGTTTGTATTTGAACATTTGATGCACAAAACAATAATATCTAATTACAATTACTTGTAATTCTGCCATGTACAATAGACACGTTGATTGAAGTTCGATGAATATAGCATTGACTATTATATCATTGAGGAAGAGATCTAAGATTTGGATCGATAAATACCTTTGCTTAATCAACAAGTGTGGAATGCTGATAATGATGCCATTTACATGGGCAAAACAAGACACAATTCATGAATACGACATGCCCAACATGAAACAAATGCATATGCTTTCATCCATGACTTCATCCAAGATGCTAAACCCAAACAGAAGAAGAGAATGACTACTGGTTGACTTTTATATTTATAAGATCATTAAGTCCTAATAAGGAGATAGCTATGTCCTAATTAGGAGATATTAAGTCCTAATTAGGAGATAGTATCAATTAATTAGGATATAGCTAAGTCCTAATTACGATATAGTAACTCCTAATTAGAGAGATAGTGTCACCTAATTAGGAGATAGCTAAGTCCTACTTAGGAGATATTAAGTCCTAATTAGGAGATAGTATCACCTAATTAGGAGATAGCTAAGTCCTAATTAGGACTCAAAATAATTCTGACTGTGGCACTAGGACGCTTCCGTAGGAATGTACAGCATGTTGTCTATGAGAAAACAAACGATTATTATAGCTAAAATGGATAGAATTATCATTAAAGCGCCCGCATGTTATCAGAAATGAGCGGGCCACTGTAACTTGATAATGCCCCCAAATTGGTTGACGACGGGCCATTATCATGCCCATTGTTAGGTCACGTCATAACGAACTCAGCTGTTGAACTCACCTACGGCTAGTTTGAACTTGGGTTCAATATTGTCGATATTTCGACTCACATTCGTCACATGTACCTGTGCCATTATCCACTTTCTTGCCGTTGCCAACCGTAACAATTGTACCATAAATTACAACATGCAGCGTTGAACACATCGACCGGAACTCTAACGTTGTTGAGCATTGAAAAAAATTGCGGCTGATAGTATGGGCAAAGGTCAAGGTCGAATGTCGTCACTCTCAACAGTGACATCATCTGTTTTGCTCTATGACGTTTCCATGTTTGTAACCACCGTCGTTTGTTGTTAGCAGTAAATGCTTCAAACCGATACCATTCTTTGTTTTTATTTTATCAAAAACTCTATCCATTTTAGCTATAATAACGGCTGCTTCAACACTATCAATAGGATTTTTAATGCGGGTTACCCGAGCATTTTAGCTACTGCACCCAAATACCATTATCAAAATTTGTTTATCAAGTGTTACGCGAAGAAATAAAACAATGATACAAAATATGGACTATGTTGAGACGAGAGCGTAAATGTCAATGGCCATGGATTCGATTAACCTATTTCTTTCAGGACCATTTCTTTTTCTACTCACTCACTCATTTACTCAGTCAAATCCGAACAAGCCCTCAATCAACAGAGACCAAGGATACCTTACCCCATCCACCTACAATGAACTAATACAAACAGCAGAACAGAGCACTCTAGCCATCATTGCTAACTAATCCCATCTGCTATGTATATTTTGTTCCGCCGCCTCAACAGTTTGCTTACTCCTATTGTTACTGCATTATTACCAATATCCATTGCTATTGTTTGTCCCTTTGACATATACGGGGCGGAAGGGTAGCCTAGTGGTTAAAGCGATCGCTTGTCACGCTGAAGACACGGGTTCGATTCCCCACATGGGTGCAATGTGTGAAGCCCATTTCTTGTGGCCCCCGCCGTGATATTTCTAGAATATTGCTAAAAGCGGCGTAAAACAAAACTTACTCACTCACTCACTTACTTTGATATATACCCTATGTTGTCTTACTTAATCCCCGTTACATGTATTAAGTCGGTTCTGTTCACTCCTGCTTGACAACGGTATAAGAACCTATGCCGAAACGTTGCATCATAATATTAAAAAGAAGTTGTTATCCATAAAATATTGTACCACTCCTATTAAACAACAAATGAGTGTGATCTAATTATGATCGTGTTTCTAAATATAACTAAGTTATCAATCAATGAAATCAATCACTATAACTCAATACACAGGTATCACCGTGGCCATACAAAATAGTGTACAAATTAAAAGATAATATTACAATAAAGGACAGCGGACAATGATAGTAATATTCACCTCTCAGTAATGGTACTCTAACTTGCAAGAAAAACATAAACAGAATTCCAAGGTTATGATGATCATCACACCCAATGTTGGTCTTCTTGTAGCTTGTGATGTCATGTGAGATAAGAAGGCAAGAGTTAACTCCCCTTATATACTTAGTGACAACCAACGTTTCATACATTTTCGAATGGTCTCATGGTTGTCAGTTGACAGTAAGAAACAGATAATCCTTGCAGGAGTAACACATTTCCGATCTAACCATCCCCACATTAGCCAACTATTAGGACTGTCAACAGCTGTGACAGCCAAGTATGGTTTGACACTTGGTCCGGTCTAGTAAAGTCATATTTGGCGGTCGTGCAATTTGGAACCAGAACTGGTTCTTGAATATACGCTTGTCACAGGAAATGTGGTACCGGAAGTAAACTGGGCCCCGTCTCGCATATGGCAAGACAGCGCGTAAAGGGAGCCGGGAACCAGTTTAGTACCGGAAGTAGTGCCTCGCGAGACTTGCAGGCCTTATGACACGAATGAATTCGACTGACAGAGAATATATATTCAGTTTGAAGTTTCCGGTACGCCTGGTGGACCCTGCACACAAAATTGCGACCCCTTGCTCTAAAATCGCGTTTGTCCGTTTTGCGTATTTGATTTGTGAAATCTTTATACCAATAATCGTTTGTGACATTGATCTGTTTTTCAAAACATTTCAATGGGTTTTTTTTATCCTGAACATAGACGATTTGATCTGAAAGCCTTTTGTATAGTATGCCTTTAAGTAAATTGATTAGGTAAATTCTTAGCAACAAAAATGTTTGAACATATACCTTTTAAGCTTGTACTTTGTTAATTCAAGTAGTTCATAAGAACAGCTTTACCGGAGAAGAAGAATAGAGTTAACTCCCCTTATATACTTATGAAAGAGATGTGAGATGATTCTACACTGAGGCAAATGGTTCTGGAATACGTTGAGGCAAATATCACTGCCACATTACAACTAAAATATACACGTGTGGCAGGGACGAAAACATATTCGTTATATCAGTCAGCTCGTTATAAACGTGTTCGTTATACACGTAGTCTACAGGGCCATGAAACAAAACAAGGGTGATAACAAATCGTTAGATCACTGTGTACAGCAAAATAGTATCTTCAGATATGTATAATTTCGATATACCTCATTTATAAGATTGCCTGTGTACATTCTGTAGGTAAAAATATATTTAGATTGCAGTTTGCAATCTCGATCTGCAATCATACAATGACATTTAGTCCACGTGGTTTCCTGATGCCCATAGCCGTGTAACAGCGTGTGCTCATGTATTGAACTTTGGGTCTATCTTGGAGTTCAGTGACAGGCCTTTCTATTTACCTACTGACGTATACAGCGTGCTATAGATCGATAGTAATTTCCTAGTGACCTACACAGTCATTGCAACCGCCTCCGTGGTGTAGTGGTTAGAGCGTCCGCCGGGAGAGCGGAAGGTCGCGGGTTCGATCACCGACCGCGTCATACCAAAAGACGTTAAAATATGGTACTTGTTGGTCCCTGCCTGGCGCTCGGCATTAATGGGTACAACAAGGACTGGTCGGCTCGGAGTCAGTATAATGTGTCTGAGTGGGGTATTCATGCTTCACTGCGGCATGGTATCTCAGTGGGCTAGCACTATAAAACCAGCTTCAGTCTGGGCTAGTACCAGCAGCCGCACATACACATACACACGCATGCACGTCGTCATATGAGCGAAATATTCTCAAGCACGACAATAAACCCAATTTCACCTCACCTCACCTCACACAGTCATTACATTAGACTAGCAACGAGTAGATGTGTAGGTTATTGTATGGCCAGCAATATATGAGTTCCGGCTTATGGCGTCTTCATTTAGGAGTTGCTTTGGTACATCAGGTTATATGTATTCTATTCCATATCCGCGGAAAGACCTGTTTTGCATAAAACCAAGCCTTTCAATGCTTACTCAACTCGCCTGTTTAAGATGAAATTGAGTAAGTTGCGGTCGCTAAAGGAAGAGCCGGACATGCGCACTCCTTTCCCGAGCACCTGGTCGGGGTTTTTTTAAAAATAAAGTGTACTCACTTTAGCTTCCTGTAGATGCAATAAAACACGTATTATTACTCTTACGACTTGCCTGAAATTGATACTTGAAACTCCGAAGCGAACAGCTTCCAAACAGTTAACACTTGCCAGATATGGAATGTAATCGATTGCTCCGTACATCGAAAACTATCACACGCGGTGTTCTCGGTGTTTACCGAACTGGCCTCAATGACAAGTTCCGTTGTAGGATATTCGTGAAGAGCGTTCCAAGGGACATAACTCTATGGGGTTCGCTTGAAATAATGTTCGGCCGGTAGAGGGCGCGATAGTCGATTTAATGCTACGTTGCATTAATTCATTTGAACGTTTTAATTTAATATTGTAATCTAAATACGTAATTATTTTTGGAATAAATTATATGGTAGCTTCTACAGACTTATCAGAAAGTTTGCTGTAATTGAAGTTCGATGGATTAAGCGCTTGATAAAGAAGGGAACAAAGGAATCTCCTAAATATTTCGTTTAGTTTGAGGACCTATATTGCGTGATACAAGATGCTCATCAGTCAAGTGGACATGGAGGCGAAAACAGGACATTACATGAACTCGGTAAGAAGTTTGTTCATGTGACTCGTGACCAGGCGAGACATTTCATATATTTGAAAACTGTCAGTTGAAAAGGCCAAGAACATCAAAAGGTGTCATTGTGAAACCCATTCTGTCTGAAACGTTTCAGTCTCGCTGTCAGATTGATCTGATTGATATGCAAACTGAACAAGACAATGGTTATCGTAACATCCGACACCATTAAGATCGCAAGACGAAATTTTGTTTTTTAAGACCGCTAAAGTTCAAGCGTGCAGCCGATGTAGCTTATCAGCTAGTTGATATTTTGGTTGTCTCCCATTTGTTACACATGCCAGTTGTTACACAGTCAGGTTGGGGGTTAATTACTGCTATACCTACAACAATAATGGACTAGCCCAAACTGCTCAGTAAAATGATTTATAGTTAAGCAGTTTAACTGTCAAAGAAATGTTTGTTTGATAAAAGATGTGTTTATAGTTAGCATTTAATATTTAAATTCAGTTGTTTTTATCTTTAGATGAGTTCATCTTCTCAAGGAAGGGTTAACTATTTAGTAGAGTTAACGCAATTATATTGAGTAAATACATCATTTACTATAAATGGCTGGGGATGACCCTTGCACATTAACCATGGCTGATATAAAAAGAGTAGAGTATGTCACATCGCAGATCTGGTAGATCTGGTGCAAGACACGTGGCTGGAATCCATGAACTCAACTCCTGACACCCCTCATTCAGTGGACTTCAATGACTACATTGTTGCCAACTGGGTGGATGACGACGCCAGAGATTCAATGACCTATGGAACCACCAGCTAACGAGAGGACCGCGCGCTTACAACAATCTCGAGGGCTTCCACAACAGACTAAACCGGACCTTGCCACACGACCATCCGAACAACTACAGGTTCATCACCGTCATTCACAAGATCGAGTCCGCAGACCGAGCCAAGCTGTGTCAGATCGACTTGGGTGCAGCTCCTCCTACCAGAAAGCGAGTGTACAGGGAGTTGGAGAACAGAATCCAGAGACTGAGACCAGCTTCACCAGGGTACCAGGACACCACTTGACTTCCTTGATGCCATCGGACATATGATTAAGCTTGGTTGAGACTCTTGTTATGTGAAATCTATGTGCTGAGTTGAATCAGTGGATTAGAATTAAATTATAAAAGACATCGAAGAATCATGACGTTCATATACATGGATTTGCAAACAAATGCATATAAAAAGCAATAAAATGATATGTAGTGCTAACAAGTTGGGTTGCGTTCTCTTTCTATGTCTGTAACGAGTATGGACTATCCCATTCTTCACTAATAGGTAATAGGTGTGTGCACTGTCTGTGACCTTATGAGCATTGGGGTGTGTAACAACTGGCATGTGTAACAAATGGGAGGATACCGATGTTTTCACAACATTCGGTGCACCTAGGATATTACAGAGTGACAGTGGTCGCGAGTTTGTAGCTGAGGTTATCACAGAAGTAACCAAGAGATGGCCTCGTTTGACTATAGTGCATGGTAAACCTCGTTACCCACAGAGTCAGGGAAGTGTAGAGCGAGCAAATGGCGACGCTGAAAATATGCACAAATGTTGGATGAGAGAAAACAATCGCACACATTGGAGTATTGGCTTGAAATCTGTGGTTTCAAAAGAACGATGCTCTTCACCGGGTACTGAAATGTTCGCCATATAAGACATTGTTTGGAAAGGATCCTATGGTTGGACTGGCATCTCATATACCTTTGGATATTCTTGAAGTGATTCAACTATCTACAGAAGAAGAGTTAACTGATATGTCTTCAAACACACGTGACGTCATTCCATGCGATGACGTGATTGAAGACCTCAGTGCTGCATGTAAAGTGTGTCATGAAGCCGTTGGCGACTCCCACTTGTGTGTTCAGTGTATGGAGCCTGTGCATGTGTTCTGTGGAATACAGTTTGGTGATGAAGGCTATGGACAGAAAGTGAAGTGTACTCACTGTGACTTGAAAGAAAAACAATTGCTCACTAGAAAACGCTCAAAATATACCAAGAGAAACAGGCGGAAGAAATGCTGGAGTCAACAAGAAAACGGTTAAAACGGGTTGATGTTGGTGATTGTGTCACCGTACCAGTGTCACAGTTTTGACAGAGGTAGGGCCGATCATGCTAACATCATGGGTGTTGTTACGGACAAAACTGATGATAATCAGCACAGTATTGCCACAAATTGTGCATGCACCTCAGTAGTAGTATACACAATAGGGCTACGGGATTAGGGACTTCCAAAGGGCTCAATTATTTTTTTTAATTGAGCCCTTGGGAGGGACCTGGTCCCGTAGCCCCATTGTGTATACTACTTATAGCGTCGTATTAGCTGGGATCCCTTGTAATACAGTCAACGCGTCAGCGAATTCGGTCACCAACTGTAATGGTGATTGGGGGTTGTAATTCATTCGTCTGTAACCATTCGTCTGTGTTTTCGCTTAGAACTTGGCAAGTCTTACGGATTTTTCTCCACTGGTTAATGTTAGCATTCCATCAGACTCGTTCAGCTTGAGGCTGGCTCCTTGAGGTTTAAAAATATTGTCATTCAGCGAACAAACGCTATAAAAACCGTCGGATAAAATGTGACGTTTGTTATAGATAAATAGCTTGTTGTTGTTTCTTTTGTTACTGATGTTAGTCAACCGTAGGTAATACGTGAGATCGCAGAGAGCTACTTCGAGTTGCCCCGACGTATTATTGATAGCGTAAAGCAGTTGAATGGATTCGCCATTCGTTATTCCTGGTAGCGTAACGAACATGTTGAATGTATAAATGTTCTACATTATACTTTCAATATGTACACTCTGGGAGTGTTTTATCCTAAAAGTAATAACGTAATCACTGCTGTTCTCACACACTCGTTTTATTGATGTGTTTAAAAATTATAGGTTTCCTGTAACTAATGTGCAAACGGTGCACGCTTAGTTTTCGAACCCGATGCAATTCTGGCAAAATCAATTCAACTTTGCTGTGTGGTGCGCGACAACTGGGTGTGGCGTGACGTTGACCGACACTCGTCGCAATGAACTAAGTCAGTCCGTTTTTTTTGTTTCACGTTTACTATCAGATCAGGCGCATCCTTAAAGAAATCAGCGCACCGCTTCCGCAGGACAAGGCTTGGATGCAACGAACTATCTGTACAATCAACGTGCGTACGAACATATTTATGACGAATTTGAAATAAATCCTAACACAGATTGGCGTTTTCCGGAAGTGAATCACAGTTTGGGCATTCCCATCGTTCACAATATGCCCCTAGTAGGAGCCAGCAAACAGCAGAAAGAATTAGGTGGTAAGACGTATGGGAAATCTTACGTCACGAGTAAAGAGTGGAGGGATGATCTGATGTCTTTTGATAATAGCAAGGATTACCGCGTTTGGAGGTTTCAGCAGGGACCCGTAGACGATTGGATACATCGAAAGGGTTTTCTCGTCCTGGTGTCGTATGACTGAGCGGACCTGGCGGATGATTCGTGCGAGAGGAATTGTACCCCATCGTACCCTATGACAGAGTTTTATCTCCCTCAGTATTAGATATAAAATAGTAAATAAGAAATCACGACTTCGATGAATTTATAACAGATCCAATCCATAAGAATTACTGAGGGGAAAAATATAGGTGTATCATTAGTGGTATACGATACTACTCATCATACACGGTTATTTTTATTTATTTTCCCCCCTATACTACAGGCAGAGGATTCGTACCTGACGACACAGTGTCACCTGATGTGTTTTTAATATTTAGTGGTTGGATACCAAGTGATGGGCCCCGGGGTTTCCGTCTTTATGGAAAGTTCTGGCTGGTCCCACGCGAACTTTAAACCCGAAGTTGTAATTATCCCTGTCTCTCATTATCCAGCTAATTTTTTGTTTGTTTTGGGTCACAAATGTTTCTGCATACTGAGAATTCTCTTCCAACGCGAGCTCTAGTTTTCTGCTCGCCCAAACAACGATTCCATCTTTGAGCACCACTCTGATGAATTACCTTTCCTGCTTACTCCATTCTATAATGTCTGTCGTTTTTCCTGCTATGACTGATATATTTTCGGCCGGTATGTTTTTCAGCGATTCATTCACTATCTCGAACCACTCAAGGGCCAGAGCAGAGTATTTTGTTTTCTCTTTTGAATTCATTTTACATTATACCTCTATTAATATCATCTTTCTAAATGAAAAAATTAAGTGTGGATTCATAATTTAAAAAATTCTCTTTTGTACCGGGACATCGTTTGAAGTCCCCTCTCATCAACCGCCGTTTGTAAGGGGCTGCTGGGAGCTTAATTAGCCAGAAATAACGCCATAAGCGGACCTGATACAGAGCACCCATTATCTATACTACTGTACTGAAATCTCATTTAACAATCCGTGGCAACAGCATAACACTTCATTGCATCCCTTTGGTCAGGTCATGAGGGTATGATGTCGTATGTTCTCTCAGCGAGGATAAATATGTCACTGGTTGTGACAAAATAGTTTTGATCAAACTGTAAATATATTCTCTAAAACCTCAGTTCTCTATGAATGGCCCATGATAATTGAATTGGCCTAAAAAATCACACACAAACTTTTCGTCTGTCATGTTGACTTGGTTGAAATCGGTAATGTGCACGTGTTGAGTAAGTGAGCGAGTGGGTGAGTAAGTACGGTTTTAGGCCGCTTGTAGCAATATTCCAGCAATATCACGGCGGGGGACACCAGGGAATAGGGAATAGAACACGGGTTTTCAGAGTAACGAGTGCACGCTTTAACCATTAGGCTACCCCACCGCCCCGTGCACGTGTTGCACGCAGACGCAAGACTAGGGAACTTTTAGGGTTAAGTCCAAGATAAATTCAAACAGGACCATGGAACCAGGAAATTCTTTAGGCAATCTTCTGTTTGTTAATGGCAAGCTGGGGTGTGTTATTTACTCAAGCGTAAGGGTATAAGAAATTAAAGTCACACGGTCAAAACTGGAAAACATGCCATCCAGTAGTTTTACATGACTAGCTTATGTTTACTTATGTGGAGAGAGGCGTCCAGCCGAACACCCGGTGCGATTCCCCACATGGACACAATGTCTGAAGCCCATTTCTGGTATCCTCCGCCGTAATATTGCAAAACGTGGCGTAAATCAACTCACTCACTCATTATATATTCGTGAAGAATGGATCCGGCACATGAACTATCTTAAAACATTTGTAACTTTAACGACACAACAGCGGCAATCGTTAGGTCTGTATTAAAGAATAATATGCACATTGCAGGTGTCTGGATGTACTTTGGTGCAGATGACAAGGATGTAGATAGGACATTTGTGTGGAACAACGGACGCTTCGTGAACGTTAGTATGTGGAATCCTTATGAACCAAATGGTCTGTTGACAGAGAACTGCGCTGTCACGAACGGACGTCTGATCGATGTTCCTTGTGTGTTTAAGTACAGGTTCATTTGCGAAATCGTTCGTTAAATTGAATTACTTTGATATTACTTGAATTTCGAGCGTGTTATACTTCGAGACACTTCAGCCCTTGTATGATTTATCAAAGATCTCTAAATATGAAATCAATAAGACCTTTTCACTCGTTTCTTTGATGTCTCATTCAATGAGGTAAAAAAGTAAAAGAGAACTGGTGATTTGACCATTACGGTACTATATCAGATTATACAAGTAAGTGAATACTTTGAGAAAGCAATTAATCCCTATTCATCATTTCACTTGGAGAGTTGGACAGGGGGATAACAAATACGAGAAACTTTGTGCATGATGTCTATTTTTGTTAACATGGTAGCAAAGAAAAACGTGTATTTTACAAAGCACAGTGTATACATAGAAATTCGTCGACAGGTATTAATCTATTCTTTACAAGGGAAACAGACGTGGGTTTTCTATTAAGTAAGATTTGGTTGCTATTTCCCAGACGTAATAAACACTTGTGATGAATCCTCCATTTATTACACAGATTTTAATAGAAGTCAACCATATTCAACAATCGTAAACAAAACTTGTTTTGTTTTTGTACATAAAGGGTCAGTGTCATTTGAATGCAGAGAAACTGAAATGATCATTTTTTGACAAGTTTTATAACTGTATGGAATCCTTACCGTTGCCTCCTCTGCTTCTGTGACTTGGGATGAGCTCTTGTGATATCTGGAGGACAAAGGTATATTTTTACTGCAAAAGTCCCTCAGGTTGCTTGGTCTTTTACGGCGGTATATATCCTCTTCACAACAAATATCAGATTTAATACTACTAGTATTTAATATATCTATTATAACTACAACAGCTATAAAAGACCCGGACCAGCTCACATTGTAGCTGGCGTGTTGTACGTAGCTGGCGTGTCTGTTTCACACCTGTAGTTTGCGTGTCTGTTTTACATTGGCAGCTTGTAGTTTGCGTGTCTGTTTCACATTGGCAACTTGTAGCTGGCGTGTCTGTTTCACATTGGCAACTTGTAGCTGGCGTGTCTGTTTCACATTGGCAACTTGTAGTTTGCATGTCTGTTTCACACTGGCTACTTGTAGCTGGCGGGCCTGTTTCACATTGGCAACTAATCATTTGAATTTAGCATCTGATAGTTTAATCCGAGTAGAGGAGTTATCTCCAAATATCAAAACAACCAATGAATGATCACAAGATTCCTGATTCACTTGGTTTATAATCATTATAGGTAGGCCCTGGGTGTCTCCCTTATAGGTTTATTTCAGTTACTTACCGTGTATTCTTTTCAAAGTTGTTCTTTTTTAATAATGTTGGTATTGATTCTGACTCATCGTTGTTATTGCATCAAAAGTTCAATAAAGTGATTGCTTCCCCAATAATGGCGTTATGTTTGTATTATGCACCACAGGCACTGCATGGCCTAATACGTGAACACTGCATGGTGTTGGTCAATATCCCCCTATACACATGTAAACAGACATAAGGTCCACAGAACTTGTTTTCAAAGGTTACGTGGCAGTAACGGTGTTCTGCTTCGATATTCTCACAAATTACAATCTCCTTGCAAGGGTTTATAGCTATCGTTTCGTCATTCTAGTGGAGTCGGTGTGTAAACTTTATAAAAGATTAAAATCGTAACACCATATACAACCTGTTTGATAAAGGTCTTTTCAAAAGAGTGAATGATAAGAGTAAAACGCCGTTCTCCCCGATGTTACAGTTATGTCACTGAACATGGGGTGGGATCGGGGGGGATAGGATTGTGAACAGCCGATGTATTAGTTATATTGGGTATTAGCTGTGTTTATTATATTACAACAAATGTAGAATGAATCCGCTTTTAGTATTATATACCGTATTATCATTGTTTATTATAGAGGTAACGCTGTTTTCCAGGGCATAATCATTCGCAGAAGCTCTAGGTCTTCAATTAACTGCCCGACGATAGGCTTCTGCAAATGATAATGCCCTGAAAAACAGCGCCCTGCCCTTATTATAATTAAAATGGATGGAATTTGAGTTTTAAAAGTTGTATCATAAATATAACTGTAAGTTTACTTCAAACAACTCGCATCGGGCTGTTGACCCAACACTGTTAGGTCATGGAACAAGATGTATGACGTCATTATGGAGCATGACGTCATTAGGCTGACAATACAAGACATTATCTTACCTTCATGAAAAATACTTTAATTTCACTGGTCAATGACGTTTTAACAAGTTTCCGTGTCACCCCTACCAGGAGGGTGAAAACTGGGAAAAATATTACCCGCTGCTACGGTAACCGCCAAATCCTCCCCAAGAAACTGTATCGCTAACAACCGTATGACGTCATAATATGACGCATGCAGTGCACGGAGCTGGAAAACCGTTCGATTATCTATTTTTTAGTTCACTATGGACGCATTTATTTTACTGACTTTCGCTGCTTTATTTAAACCATTTAATACATTGAATCCCTCGCACACTCAACTTTAACATAATTAACCATTTTTATAGCATTTTTAAGCTTGTCGGTGGCGAGCTTATCGATCTTCAAAATAAAATAAAAGGATATTTTGTACATTCATCATGGTGGTAAGATAAATACCGGTAGGCGAGGGATAACACTGCTACAAAAAGGCGTACATCAGACCGTATTACCCTCGAGAGAAGCGTACAACTTAAAATACCACTGTAACGTCATTTGACAACAGAACTGATAATTCTCGCTCCCGCTCACTTCATGATAATTCCATCCATTGTAGCTATAATATTTTCCTGCGTTGTATTCAAGACAGAAAGATAATAATTCGTATCGTATATGTATGACTTGGAGATTATTATTTAGGTACCGTCAGGAACATGAAACAAAGCACGCACACATATTGAAGACGTTAAGTTCAGAAAGAATACGGTCCACATAATCTACCCCTGCTACTCTCCATCAATTCCACTGTTTAAATATGGTGCAGTGAATCTTTTATTGACTCTTAAACTGAACTAAGTGGGTTTACAACACTAAAACATATCACATGGCAGGACAATATTTGTTAATCGTGTCGTTTTTCTCTGAACTTTTTATATCGGACAAAACAAATAGGCAACAAGCAGACTTCCACCTGCATCAATAAACGAATGTGCATATATATATATATATATATCACAACACCTAATTTGTACAGACGACAGACTATAAGTGTTGTGATGGCGCCGTCGTACCTTCTATTCCCGGCTTTACTTCATGTTGCAGTTGTAGGGTATGTATTGTGATCACATTATGATGCTGTGATATGACTGACTCCATGTCAGAGGGGTGTAGCTGTGGTATGACTGACTCCATGCCAGAGTGGTGTAGCTGTGGTATTACTGACTCCATGCCAGAGTGGTGTAGCTGTGACATTACTGTCTCAATGCCAGAGTGGTGTAGCTATGATATTACTTTGTCCATGCCAGAGCGGTGTAGCTGTGATATTACTGTCTCAATGCCAGAGTGGTGTAGCTGTGATATTACTGTCTCAATGCCAGAGTGGTGTAGCTGTGATATTACTGTGTCCATGCCAGAATGGTGTAGCTGTGGTATTACTGTCTCCATGCCAGAGCGGTGTAGATGTGGTATTACTGTCTCCATGTCAGAGTGGTGTAGCTGTGGTATTACTGACTCCATGCCAGAGTGGTGTAGCTGTGGTATTACTGACTCCATGCCAGAGTGGTGTAGCTGTGGTATTACTGACTCCATGCCAGAGTGGTGTGGCTGTGACATTACTGTCTCAATGCCAGAGTGGTGTAGCTATGATATGACTTTGTCCATGCCAGAGCGGTGTAGCTGTGATATTACTGTCTCAATGCCAGAGTGGTGTAGCTGTGATATTACTGTCTCAATGCCAGAGCGGTGTAGCTGTGATATTACTGTCTCAATGCCAGAGTGGTGTAGCTGTGATATTACTGTCTCAATGCCAGAGTGGTGTAGCTGTGATATTACTGTGTCCATGCCAGAGTGGTGTAGCTGTGGTATTACTGTCTCCATGCCAGAGTGATGTAGCTGTGGTATTACTGTCTCCATGTCAGAGCGGTGTAGCTGTGATATTACTGTCTCCATGCCAGAGCGTTGTAGCTGTGATATTACTGTCTCAATGCCAGAGTGGTGTAGCTGTCATATTACTGTCTCAATGCCAGAGTTGTGTACTTGTCATATGACTATCTCCATGCCAGAGTGGTGTAGCTGTGATATTACTGACTCCATGCCAGAGTGGTGTAGCTGTGATATTACTTTGTCCATGCCAGAGAGGTGTAGCTGTGATATTACTGTCTCCATGCCAGAGTGGTGTAGCTGTGATATTACTGTCTCCATGCCAGAGTGGTGTAGCTGTGATATTACTGTCTCAATGCCAGAGGTGTGTAGCTGTGACATTACTGTCTCCAAGCCAGAGTGGTGTAGCTGTGATATTACTGACATCAGGTCACCGTGTTGTAGCTGTGATATTACTGACATCGGGTCACCGTGTTGTAGCTGTGATATTACTGGCAGCAGGTCACCATGTTGTAGCTGTGATATTACTGACATCAGGTCACCGTGTTGTAGCTGTGATATTACTGACATCGGGTCACCGTGTTGTAGCTGTGATATCACTGACAGCAGGTCACCATGTTGTAGCTGTGATATTACTGACATCAGGCCACCTTGTTGTAGCTGTGATATTACTGACGACAGGTCACCATGTTGTAGCTATGATATTACTGACATCAGGTCACCATGCTGTAGCTGTGATATTACTGACATCAGGTCACCGTGTTGTAGCTGTGATATTACTGACATCGGGTCACCGTGTTGTAGCTGTGATATCACTGACAGCAGGTCACCATGTTGTAGCTGTGATATTACTGACATCAGGCCACCTTGTTGTAGCTGTGATATTACTGACGACAGGTCACCATGTTGTAGCTATGATATTACTGACATCAGGTCACCATGCTGTAGCTGTGATATTACTGACATCAGGTCACCATGTTGTAGCTGTGCTATTACTGACATCGGGCCACATTGTTGTAGCTGTGATATTACTGACGACAGGTCACCATGTTGTAACTGTGATATTACTGACATCAGGTCACCATGTTGTAGCTGTGATATTACTGACATCAGGTGACCGTGTTGTAGCTGTGATATTACATGCGAGGTCCCCGTGGTGTAGCTGTGATATTTCTGACGACAGGTCCCCGTGTTGTAGCTGTGATATTACTGACGACAGGTCACCATGTTGTAGCTGTGATATTACTGACGACAGGTCCCCGTGTTGTAGCAGTGATATTACTGACATCAGGTCCCCGTCTTGTAGCTATGATATTACTGACGACAGGTCTCCCTGTTGTAGCTGTGATATTACTGACGACAGGCCCCCTTCATTTTACGGTGGTAATGATAATCTTGATATTATAGTTCACGCATGTTATGATATTGCTGTCTCCAGGCTGTCGTAACAAATCCAACTGTACATGTTCTGCCTTCCACTTCATATCGTCTTCATTGATACGGTATGTTGCAGCTGCCGAAACTCCAGTGTCAGTTTTGAGCGACTTTCAGAATACGACGACGTGGAGGTGTTAAACATCAACGTATCGCTGAATTTAGTAATCGACGTGGATGGTGTCCTAAGATGTGCTGACACATGCGCATTAAACTCTAGCTGTGCTGTGTTCTACCACAGCCCGATGACATCATCGTGTATTCTTTACCCCCGGGTCATGATCCCCAACCCTGACACCGGGCTGTCAACCCCAGGATCTAGATACTATGAGAGACGACTACCATCAGGTTTGTTTGAGTACAGGTTGGGTTGTATACCTGCAGCTGCAGCTGCAAATTGTTGCGCCAAGAGGAATAAACAAATGGATGTAAATAGCTGTTGTATATCTAAAAACTATCCATGTAATATAGTATGACCAGAAATTAAAGAGAATTTTAGGAATATGTTTAATTGGATATCTAGTATAAACAACCTTGACCAGATATCAAGTGCTTGGTTTCATTCAAGAGAGACAACCCCGTTAATACTTTTTCACGAATTTGTGAAGAGTTATCCCCCTTTGTTTACTTGCTAGCAGACGACATTTTCAGTGATCCTCAGTATGGATGATTTAGAGAAGAGGAAGTTGATTTTAGAGTATTATAACAAGGACATCAGATCAGCTCAAGTGATTTCAAGTAGAACAGGCATCCCTTTGTCCAATGTTTATCGTGTTTTGAAAAATATTGCAAATGGATATGGCATTGAGCACCAGGGAGGCGCAGGAAGGCCCAGAAAATTGACTGTCGGAGGCGGCTTGGTATTCTTGTTTCTAAAAACAAACGTAGGAGTTTAGAAAACTTAAGGCTGGATATGATTGATAGAGGAGCTGTGGCTGTCTGTCTGAGCTGAATGCAATGGGTTGGCAGAAAAGTCGAGGAACTCCATCACCGATCATGAAACCTGAACAAAAGGAGCGAAGGTTGAACTGGTGCTTACAGCATAGAAATTATAAATGGGACAATGTGATTTTCTCAGATGAAAGTTCTGTGTGGCTGTTCCAAAACACTGAATCTGGAGTTATGTTCTGCTAATATTCACATTCAATACGTGAGTAATGAGTGGGAAAGAAAATACAATTTAAATTCTCAATAATTTCTGGTTGTACTGTACTTTTAAAAATGTTGTGGATGTAGACGAAACCAAGTTAACAAAATGGCCTCGAAGGTGGTTCACTAAAAAAGTTATTTCTGTAGGAAAATTCATAGACACAAAATAGGCAACAAACGGATCAATATGTTAATTGTCAAATCAGGAAACTAAGGAGGTCGTTGAATTGGTTCTATGATAGTGAACAAATCAAGAAACTCAGAGGGGGGCGACAGATTGGGATGTAAGATGGTGATGACATCAAGAAACTGATGTTAGAAGTTATGACGTCCCTGTGTTACTGTTGTTCTACAGGCTGGTGTGCGGAGGGTGAAGGCTGGGTTCGTGACGGCACTACCTGCTACAGCCTGTCCGAGGACCGGGTCAGTTGGGAGGCGGCTAAACAGGCGTGTGAAGACAAGGGTGGCCAGTTGATGATGTTCAAAGACCTGGCCAAGAAGGATAAAGTTTTGGATATCGCCAATGGACGTAAGCGGCTGTAATTGCAAATGAGTGAGTTGGAGACAGTAGGGTTTTACCTGTCTTTAAGATGAGGTTCAATGGCGTTTAGCATCGTGTTTAGGATAATTGGGTTACAGTGTCGTGTGTGCATATGTACGTGCATGTGCGTGTGTGAGCTTGTGATACATCCGGTAAGCCTACTGAGACACCATGCCACATGTTAATATGGATAACTCAAACAAAGTCTAATGGCAAAGCGTCAGTAAGTTTACGGCCTATCGTGACATCATTGGCTTACGAACGACGTAATCCTGCGAACGCTTTGTGGATAGGGTCAGTGAGCTATACACTTTGGTTATCCCGTAATTGCGCTTTTAAAGACGTTGGCAGTGTCAGGGATCGAACCATCGACCTACTCTCCACTCAGATGCTCTGTCTACTGTACCTATGGTTTGACCAGGTCTCGTTTAGGGACCGTTCATAATGGGGGTGCGGGGGATCACCATTTTGTTCTGGAGAGGTAAGCGGGGTCATCAATTTTGTACACGTGTACTTAGGGGGTGGGTCAGCAGGGGTGGGGGGTGTCACTTACTTTGTACATACATTTTAAGGGGGCCATTCACATTGTACATGCTTCTCTATAAACATCACCATCAACCCCTCTAGCCATAACTTATGAACGGTCAGCATTTCAGATTTTACAGCCTGTCCTCTTACTGTGGGGTGAAAGCACAGTTGACTTTGGACGTTCTCCATCTCAGTGATTCAGTTCCTTATCCCCATCAGTGTCGACACATGTGAGTGTCTTTAGAGATTGTGTAAGGAGAATCTGTTACCAAACTAATCTGTTCCATCTTACTTTACAGTCGATTTGTATAACACGAACGTGTGGATCGGTATGAGCGATACTGAGACGGAAGGGGTTTTCAAATGGATCGACGGTACAACGCTGTCAGAGGACTTTTGGACGTCGTATCAACCTAATGGCGGCGCTAGTGAAAACTGCGCTACGTTGTTACTGGGCGGAATATGTGACAGCGACTGTGAAAATGAAAACAAATATCTCTGTGAAAAACTGCAAAACTAAAATCACTTGATTTGACGAACGTTTTAATTATTACATTTGAAAATGACACACGTGGTTTCATTGGATGAGAAAGCGTCATTCGATACGTGTATTGTCGGGTGATTTATTACACGTGTCGAATGACGCTTTTACTATTTTTATAAGAGTTGATCGGTTTGAAATTATAGGTTAGTAATTTGGGTTTAGGCTTTCTTTTTTACCCTTTTCACACAATGCATTGGCTTAGGAATATCCTTTCTGTCTTGTTGATATTTCCTGTAAATGTAATCTTTCTTTGAATACATGTTCTGTTATCAGTTAATTTGAATATGACGAATTGCTTGGTTTATTTAATTTGGGGACATTTTCTGTATGTAAGTTATACTGTAATGAATATAAATGGGTTTTGGGGTTTTTGGGGGGTTTTTATTTGAAAAAAACCTCATTTGGACTTGATACTTAAAATGTTTATGAATGCAGACTTGATTTCGTTACCATATGTCTGGAATAATGCCGATTTTGACTTAAAGCCCAAGTCAACTCAACTCAACTAAAACTCAAGAAATCTTAATCAGAGATCAATGATGTTAGTGGTTTGTTCGTGCTAGATCCTCGGTTCCCTACTAAGGCTACATTTTAAGCAATCAGAAACATTTAAAACGTCTCTGACCTTACTTCATCTCTGGAACAAACACGTAGGTGTAACATATGTACAGCTGTGTTCATCCACCTGCTTGTTAACGGATTAAATGGTTTGAATAATTATCAGAATATCTCGCATTTATTTTAAGCACTAACAAAAGAGTTCCAGTATGTGTAATTTGAATAATCACTTAACACATCAATAATAGGGAGATGATGATAGAGGGTGTGTCTTTTCCTTTAGTACTTGGGTATTATACTTTCGGGGCACTATTTACTGTTAGGGTTGGGTTTCGGGGTTTGTTGGTTCTTTTTGTGTAGGGGTGTGATGGTTGGTAGTGTATTCGAAGTGTTTAAGCCCGTAAACCCATGATATGATTTGTTGTTGATAAATACCACATGCTGAGTAGTCTCCCTTGAATTGTAACGTTGCGATCCAAATACTGGCTTTTTCCTCAACAAGTAAACAATCAACAAGTAATATCACAGGTAGTTTCCGTTTAGGTAGTCATATTGAACATTTGAAGTCCCGAATGGTCAATAATTTACATGCCGTAAATGGTTTTATTGCATGATACCATACATCTGGAGTAGTTTTAATTGGTCAATAATCATAAATAATTAATATTTCAATGAACTGCTTTCCCCTGCTATCAACCAAGAAGTTGATCATTAATTTGTTTTATGAAAGTTCATCAGTTTGAAATAAAAAGGGGAAGTAATTTTGTGTTTTCGACTTTCATTCATAAGTATCCGTTCCGGTAGTTAAATTGAAGAGTTCAAGCCTTCAGAAGATCTTTACGAGATGAATATTGAGGTAATATGTCTGTAGATGTTACTGACAATTAGGTAATTATTCATCAGTTTTCATAACTTTATTGTGAGATCACAAGTAACAATTTATTTAAATGGCCAACACGACACTGGTTTAAATGGGTGAGTGAAGTTTTTTTCACGCGGCCTTTAGCAATATTCCAGAAATATCACGGCGGGGGACACCAGAAATGGGCTTCACACAATGTACCTATGTGGGGAATCGAACCTGGGTCTTCGGTGTTTTAACCTCTAGGCTACATACCCTACCACCCCTTAAATCGGTTAATTGAGAGGCGATCAAACTTTGTTCAGGTGGTCGGGCCTTTTTTTGTCTTACTGCTGTGTCAGATGGCAATGACGGGTGTATGTTTTCAGGCGGAAGCGTCCGTGAACTCTTCCACATCTATCATTTTAGGTAGAAGACACACCGTTCCGTCACCGCGTAACCATCACTCACGGTCAGTTACTGCATCGACGGACAAAGGGAGACAACTCCTACTGAGACGATGAGTCGCTGAACGCCACGAAATTTGAATTAACCTTGGGAAAAGAAAAGGTATCATAAATACCTATTTGCGGCTATGAGGACTATCAAACACGGGATCATTTTGATATGAACGAGTATGTGTTAGGTCATTAAGAGAAAATGCAATGTTTAAAGGATTTTTAAAAAGGTTAAACACTATGCATTTTTATTACATAATGTCTTTCAAACATGAATATATACCACATCTGCACCATCCATTTACGAAAAATAGTCGTAAAAATTATAAATATGCACCAAAACTAAAACCACTTTAGCCCCGCCCACTCCTATGCATATTTATATTTTTAGCGGTCTGCCGTCTGTGGGTGTGACGTCATACCCGAGAGTCCGCTCAGTGTGCTGACATTTCAGTAGTGTATACACCATTGAGTTGAAAGTGACACGAAGCGCAATATTTTGAGTGAGTGAGTGAGTTAAGATTTAAAGTCACATCGGCAATTTTTCAGCCATATCGTGACTAAAACTAGTTCTAGATTTGTAATACATACATATAATATATTAAACCCTGTCAACGAAGGACAGTAAAACCACTAGATTATCACAGATTGAGTTAAAACTAGCTAACATATATCTTTAAAAGTAGAAAATTATTTCTGGACAATACAATGTAAAATTGGGCTATAGATCGCCAACAACTGAAGGTAGATCACCATACTAGGGACCATGGGGACTTACAGTACCTTTGCTACCTGCATGGACCCTAGCTGGATTTACACCATCCCTTCAGCCATTGGCGTTTATACCGAGAATTAGCCATACATTAAAATGACAAAAAATACTACGATTAAAACACCTGGTATACTTAAATTTACTTGAAATGTTTTGGGACTTACGTACCCTCTCAGGAGGACAATAATTTTTCGCTACTTCAACCCCCTTTGAGGGTACAGCCACTAACAATCTAAGTTACTAATCAAATCTACCAAAAATTAAAATACATATATGTACAGAACATATTATTCAAAATTCATTCATTAAGTCAATTTCTTTTAAAAAGCCAATAATTAAATGAGAATTAACAGTGTTAAAAAGATCCTTAACTGTTTTCACATTGAAGTATTTATCCCTTATGATGGAGAATTCAACACAGTCAAGCAGGATGACTCATGAGTATATCTTGTGTGGCCAATACGACAACGTCGTATAATGACCTCTTCAAATCTGGACTGACAACCCAAGTAAGTGTAACCAATATAGGGTTTTATTTCATGTAATTTATTGATACCTACTTGGGTGTCCCACTTCCTTTGCATCAGATCACGGATATACGATCTTATAGCAGCTTTGTAATCAGAGTATGGGAGCAAAAGTGGTGTCACAGATTTGTTGAGTGCTGCCTTAGCAGCAATATCAGCCATTGTGTTTCCAGAAATGCCAACGTGGCTGGGTAACCAACAAAAGACGATGTCGCATTGGCCAGTAGCAAGCTCATTATACAATTCAATAATTTCTAATAAAAGTGGATGTTTACAAGAAAGATTTTTAATAGCCTGAAGACACGAAAGAGAATCAGAAAAGATGATGTATTGTTTATATTTACGGTGTTTATTAATATATTTAGAGCGGTTAAGATGGCGTTAGCTTCTGCTGTGAAAATAGAGCCGTTATTTGGTAATCGAGAAGAGATTGTTCTGGATCCAATGACAGTGGCACATGCCACTGCGCCACCGTCCTTGGACCCATCTGTAAATAAGGATTTATATGTATTATATTTACTTTTTAATTGATTATATTCTTGTTTATACTGTAATTCGTTAGTTTCGGATTTTTTAAACTTTGTCAGGGTTAGGTCAACTTCAGGCCTCACCAGTTGCCAAGGAGGAGAAGAAAGAAGACGGGAAGGAGATATATTTTCCAGCTCAATGCCGGCAGCAGAAAGAAAGGGCTTAATTCTTAAACCAAGAGGCGGAACAAGAGAAGGCTTTTTGTTGTACAACTCCTCATAAGAAGGATTGAAAACACATTTAAATGCAGGATTTGACTCGTTAGAATAGAGTTTTGTGATATACTGTAAAGATAGTTTGATACGACGTTGGGTAAGGGATGGCTCATCAGCCTCAACAGAGATACTATCAATAGGAGAGGTTCTAAAAGACCCAAGACAAAGTCTTAGGCTTTGGTGGTGGACAGAATCAAGTAGTTTTAGGTTGCTTTTGCAGGCTCCACCATATACGATGGAGCCATAATCAAGTTTCGAGCGGACCAATGATCGATATAGGTGGAGGAGGGTAGCTTGATCCCCTCCCCACTTTGAATTAGACACGACTTTCAACAAGTCAAGTGCCTTCAGGCATTTATTCTTTAGGTATTTAATATGTGGTAAGATAGTCAGATGAGAGTCAAAAATAAGTCCTAAAAACTTGGCCTCCTTGACAACTTTGATGGGTGTGCCATTTAAAAATAGGTCTGGGTCTTTGTGCGGTTTATATTTTCTACAGAAATGTATACAATTGGTTTTGGATTGAGAAAATTTAAAACCGTTTTCAAGACACCATTTATGAATTTTATTGAGACACAACTGCAATTGCCGTTCAATAGTATGATTATTTTTACCACGACAAGAAATGTTAAAATCATCCACGAAAAGTGATCCATCGACTGAATTATTTAAAACCCTTTCAAGGCTGTTTATTTTAATACTAAATAATGTTACAGACAAAATACTGCCTTGTGGGACACCCTGATCCTGATTATAATGATCAGACAGGGTTGAGCCCACTCGGACTTGAAATTGCCTGTCAGTTAAAAACTGAGATATAAAATGAGGTAAACGACCTCTCAAACCAAAGTCATGTAAATCGTTTAAAATACCATGTTTCCATGTGGTATCGTAAGCTTTTCCAGGTCGAAAAAGATTGATACAGCATGTTGGTTATTTACAATGGAACTTTTAACAAATGATTCCAAGCGAACCAAATGGTCAATAGTACTCCTATTCTTTCGAAAACCACACTGAATGTTCGTGATAAGATTATTGGTTTCTAAAAACCATACCAGTCGATTATTGACCATGCGTTCCATGGTTTTACAAACGCAGCTTGTCAATGAAATTGGTCTATAGTTAGATGGATCAGTATGATCCCGGCCAGGCTTAGGTATAGGGACAGCAATGGCATTACGCCATGAAGGAGGAAAATGTCCAGTTGTCCAAATAGTATCAAAAATACTTAAAAGTGTTTCAAGACATGAGTTGGGTAAATGTTTTAAAAGCTGATAGTGGATATTATCAGCTCCTGTTGCTGTATCATGTGCTTGTACTAAGGCAGTGTTAAGCTCATGTAGTGAAAACACTTCATTGTAGTCTTCACCATTGTCAGAATTAAAATTAATTTTCATTTTTTCTTGTTGATTTTTATATTTCTGAAATTGAGGATTATAATTTGATGAAGAAGAATGTGCAGCTAAAGTTTCACCCAACCTATTGGCAATGTCAGATTTATTAGTTATTATATTGGGTCCATCCTTCAGGTGATGAACACTAGATTTGGTACCTTTACCCTTGATTCTCTGTATCATGTTCCACACCTTCGTCATAGGTGTACGGGAATTTATCTTTGATACAAAGTTCTTCCAAGACTGTCGCCTATGTTGCTTAAAAGTACGCCGAGCCTTGGCACTATTTATTTTAACATCATTTAAATTGTGAACAGTAGGATGACGGCGAAAATATTTCTCTGCCTTCTTCCTACACTTCCTGGCCTTTTTGCAATCATCAGTAAACCATGGTTTACGAATGTGTGGTGTCGGATAGGACTTAGGAATAGTTTCATCAGCTATTTGATTCAGTTTATCCGAGAATTACTGAATAGGATCCATATCATTGACAAAATAGACAGATTTTAATTCGTCAGTACAGAGTGTCTTAAATAAAGGCCAGTTAGCCTTATTAAAATTCCACCTCGTTGCAGGCGGCTCATCAGTCGGATTTATTGCAGAGAGAATTGTGGGGAAATTGTCGTTTCCACAAAGATCATCATGGACTGACCATTCAAACTCATTATAAATATTTGGATCTGAGAGCGATAAATCAAGTTCAGAATATGTTCCCGTACCGGGATGTAAATATGTGGCTGATCCATTATTAAATATGCATAAATTATTATCTCCAATGAAGTCCTCAAGGATTTTTCCCCTAGTATTGGCATTAATACTTCTCCATAGAGGGTTATGCCCATTTAGATCACCCATGATGATACAGGGTCTAGGGGGCTGGTCAAAAAGATTCTGAAGATCGGGTTGCTGAAGGGGAGAAGATGGAGAAATATACAAGGAGCAAAGAGTAAAAGTTATGTGTAAAGACAAACGAACTGCCACAGCTTGAAGTTTGCATTTTAGAGGGACAGGGCTATGGATGACACCCTGCCTCACCAAAATAGAAGCGCCACCGGTAGCTTTATTTCCTGGAGGTGAAAACGAATGATATGAATGGTACTGGCCAATATCAAGTTTATCTTCATCTTTTAGATATGTTTCCTGTAAACTAAAAGCCGATGGTTTGAAATCTTGTGATAACAATTGTAGATCAGAAAAATTGTTCCTAAGTCCTCTACAATTCCATTGTATTAAATTAATAGAACTGCTCATGGGGGTTCGATTGGAGATCGAGAGCTCGGAGAAGTGCCACTGCTACAAGCTGTTTGTGAAGGAGTGATCTCCATGTCAAGTGATTCAAACAAATTGTGAACCACCACAGGTGTTGCTGAAGGGGAAGATTCTTCCAAATGTTGAAGAGCCTTCGTTTTTCTTCTCATTTTTTTTCTTTTCTTTAGCAGTAAGATTAACATCATTCTGTGTAATTGCTGGTGAGGATACGGTGTCAGTTCTTGGCTCTATACTGGATTTTTCAGTTTGAGAAGCTGAAGAGATGTTACCCGGTAACGATTGTTTTCTAATTTCCTCAAATATTGGCTGCTTGTCATTTACCCAAGATATATCCATTTGGCAGGATGTGGAAACTGTTACAGGTTTGGTAACCAATACTTGAGTAGGAGAAGAAACTGCAGCTGAATAAGAAAGAGAGGTATTCAGGTTTGATTGAACTAATTTCTTTGCATCAAAATACGACATGTGTTTTGTGCATTTGAGTTTCATTATTTTGGACTCAATTTCGAAAGATGGGCAAGATTTTGATGATGCCATATGGTCACCATTGCAGTTGGCACACTTCATGTCATTTGTGCAGTCAGTGCTCGCATGAGCCCCACTGCAACGAGAACATTTTGTTTTGCCATGGCAGGACTTAGCACCATGTCCAAATTTTTGACACTGAAAACAACGTAGTGGATTTGGTACATATACATCCACTCCGATGTTGCAGTAGCCAGCTTTAATTGATTTTGGAAGAGTCGTCATTCCGAAAGTAAACAGATACGTATTTGTGTTCACAGTGCCTGAATCTTGTTTCCTTGTAAAGCGTTTGACAGCAGTGACCCCTTGATCTTTTAATTCATCTGCAATCTCTTCTTCTGACATATCAGACAAAGAGCGTGACCAATCTCTGACGATGCCTCTACAGGAGTTCAATGTCCTGTGTGCTGAAACAACAACCTGTGTGTTAACAAACTGTCGTAGACCCAGCAGATTTACAGATTGTTGCCTCCGAACACATTCCACTAAAAGTGAACCACATCTGAGGCGAGTGACATTTTTAACCTCTCCGCAGACACCTTGGATGCCTTTGGAGATGGCAAAATGGTTAAGTTTGAAAGGACTTCCGTCTGCAGCTGCAATAACCAAGTATTGTGGCCAGAAATCACCAGACTGAGATACTTCTTCATCCTCAGAAGAAGAAAGATGTCTTCTTTTATTTCCTTTAACTGAACAAGAGAGGGAGTTGTGAGCCATGGTATAGTGATGTGTTTCATCAACCCTGCTCCCCACCCGCCATCGAGTGTCAACATGGACGATGTTGCAGTGGAAACCATCCTGCAACACCAGGGCTACAAGGGTGATATACTCCAGAAATACAGACGTGAATAGCTAAGAAATCTGAAAGACGAAATGCTAGGCAGGTTCCACCTAGAAATGTCTTGAGAAAGTCAGAATTCAGAGGTCCAATATCACCAGATTGGCCCATGAGCCACAGCCTTCTGGGCATACGACTCTAGGCAAATTGAAAATTTTGAATTTTAAATCAATACAAAGTCAGTGAATTAATTTCACCAGTACCCTAAACAAGATCATTTAGAGAAAGAAGATATGTGCAATCATTTAGAGAAAGAAGATATGTGCAATATGAAATAGAATGCACAGGGCCTGGCGTGACCAGCCGATTGGTTGAACCGGGCCCATTCAACCACCCGTCTAGGTGAAGTAAGGGGCAAAGTGGTGTATTGGGCAACAGGAACACCTGGTCCTGGTTCCAGTGCCCTCAACCACCAGCCTCCCGTCCTCCACCGACACAGGGGCGCAACCCACGGCAAACAGGTTGGTGGACCAAATATTCCCCCGGGTCCACAACGGGGGGTTGAAGGGCGCTTAGCGTTACCCAGCACCCACCACGAGGAGGTGGCCCTTCATGGGTGCCCGCAATATTTTGAATGAAGCATTGTTGGGATTATGTATCGGAAACTGACAACTGCAGTTTAAGTTGTGATGATTATCCAACTGCGTAAACAACACGGATGTACATTTCCTGAGAAATTCTATTTGACAAGAGGAGGGCATAGATTGTTTACTGTCATCGTGCGGGTTTTGTGAAGCCCTCCAGTGAAAACCTAACAGTGAAAAAAAACACTGTTCCTGTTACTGCATGTTTTTCCCTAACTAATGAGTCAAGTCTTGTTTGCAAAGACACTGGTTTTTAATCCTCATGTCTTTTTTCCCTATCAGCATTTGTTCAGACAAAGGTACTTACCTTTTTAGAGCAGATTTCAAAGAAAAAGTATGATTATTGTTGCCAAAACAAAATATACTGAAATTGTGTTACAAAAATTCTCTAATTCAATGTAAAATTTATTCACAGAGTATGTGGATTCCTACTCATGTCCATTCTTGAGAGAAGAAACATGTTTCCTTCCTACAGACTTGCAGGACGCAACAGTCTATTTTTCCAGGATATTCTGCCAGACACTTTCATTTATAACTAGTAAACAGGAACTGGTGAATTCACTGACATCAAGATATAAAAAGAAATCATGTTTTTGTGTCTAGGGTGTGAACTGAAACCAGTTGTGCCTGATGTCTTAAGGTCCATTGTATTCGTCTGTTTGAATCCTGGGACTTGTTCAGATGGTAAATGTTTCCAAATTGCAGTCACCACTGTGTCACATGGTGTTATTGGAGAGCAATCTTGTTTTCTTAGGCTTTTACCAGTCCATACAGTTAACTTTCACTCAAGCCTTTGCCTTCATGATGTTGGTGTACACACTGTATTCATTATTTTGACATAAACAGTTTAAAGTATGCAAATAAAATATTTGTTTTAATTTTTGTGTGCTGGTTTCTTGATTTGATCGCTGGTCTTTATTTGGGACTGATCACACTTTACACATTACTACTAGAACACTATGAAGAATTTTCTTTTTCACTTACTGACAGTTCTCGTCACAATATGGCTGAAATATTGCCGATGTGACGTTAAATATTAACTCACTCACTCACTCACTCACTTACTGACAGTTAAAGAGGATTTGTCAGCATTTATTGCATCTATATTTCTTTATTATATCTATTATTAGCTGTTAAGGAGGTTACTGTACAGGGCCCAGTAGTTCAAAACTCGGTTATCTTTTAACCAGCCATTAAGTACATTTAACCGACCGTTAACTAATAACAGAGGGTTATCTTGTTGTTCAAAACTCTGTTAACTTTAAACAGGTTGTTAACGTGACGTAATGTTAACACACCTAAGGACCGCCGCTAACTTTTTAACAGTGTGGTTAACTCGCAAATGACGTTCATGGTTAACACTGCTTTCATGAGGCCAGTTCAGCAAAGAAAGGATAGGGTGTATCGTGGACTGGACTTCGATACTGGAAATTATTCTGACGAAGAGTTACATACGAAACTGTAACTATGCACTTCATAGGTACTAAACTACATGTTGTACAAGAACATGATGCCTACGTTTCATCTTTTAACACTCGTGTAAAGGTTTATATTTGTTTTACTACACTAAATGTGTGAATTTCTTCTGTAAATATTATTCAAACAAACACTTTCAAAGAGTCAAACACGTACACCCTATACCCACGTATGATATGATATTGAACAAGACTAAATGTAGATAATTAAATTAATTTCATGAAAAAATATCCGAATGATTACATTATGATACTGAAAGTGTAATCGGCGGGATATGGTGATTGTGTATACTCTTAGGGCCTATTCGATTATGCTAAACCGGTTTTGGTTTCTGGAAAACCATGCACTCGATTATGTCGAAACCTAAAACTGGGTTTCGCGTTCCCTCACAATAAACATGGCGGAAACGAAGTTCAGCTGATTTTGGTGGCAAAATAGAGCACCAGTTTCTGTAACCAAAACAATAATAAAAATCAACTGAGAACTAGGAAAATATTATTTAAAACCCCAGTCTATTGAACATGACTATTTAATGTAACTTGTATACATATAATTGCTTGTTACAGTATAATTACATATACGCAAATATTTACCTCCAAAAGCATCTCATCTCTTTATAAATTATTCATTCCCTGATAGAATGACAAAAAATATTAAGCAATGCTGTCATCCAATTCCTTCCACATATATAGTAGCTGAGACATTTTTTTTGTATCCATTTTGAAACCGGATGGTGAAACCATCCACTCGTTTATAACACTAGAAACTAGTTTCACGTTGAAACCATGTATCCGAAACTGGACACTCGTTTATAACAAGAGAAACCAGTTTCAGAAACCAAAACCAGTTTCGCAATAATCGAACAGGCCCTCATTCTACCGACCTTTACCTCAGAGAAATTTCCAAATATGTACAACAATGTTGACGTATGACATCACTACCGTTGAGATTTCTTAAAAAATGGCGGCAGACATGGGATTTGCGAGGACCCTTCTCTTGATTCAGGGATCGTTTGTACATAAATATGAGCTGAAGTAATCAGAATGATTCTGACTATCCGTGTATTGTTACATGTTTTTATCGTTTTCATTTTAAGAAAGAGAAGAAGCGGCCAGAAATGCCGATTATTACCGTTGTCGTTCTGCGTGATTTTGCGTCAGTCATGGCGTCACGCTGCACAGAAACTTGACATTCTAAAATGTATGAGGAATTCAGTAGGGCTGGGACGAGTAGGAAAAAAGGGAATCGAGTACCCGCATGTACTTACCCGAATCGATATCGAGGACCCGGAAATGTAAGAAATACAATATTCGGGTCAACCTCTGAATATTCAATCACGATTTGACAGAGACTATTATAGAAAACTTGAACAAGTGGTAATAAGACATTAAAACTGACCTCAAGCTATTGAATTTACGTCTGTTTAACCAATATAGACAGTAACACCATTACTTACACTCCTGGTTATAACAACGAACGTTTCGTTCCTGCTGCTACTGTAACTTAACTACTCACTGCTCATGCACAGATTAATTACAGTCATTAAAACTATGCTCCATTAATCGGACAATACCAATGATGTAAAACCCCGTGAATTTCCGGGTTAGAATATTGATCTTCAGTAACCCATGCTTGTCGTAAGAGGCGACTAACGGGATCGGGTGGTTAGACTCGCTGACTTGGTTGACACGTGTCATCGTATCCCAATTGCACACATCGATGCTCCAGTATTGTTGATCACTGGATTGTCTCGTCCAGACTCGATTATTCACAGAGCGCCACCATATAGCTGGAATATTGCTGAGTGGGGCGTAAAACTAAACTCACTCACTCACTCAATGATGTAAATGTGTGTTACGTCAAAAATGAAAAAGACAAGCTATTGTCTGCCCTTGTCATTACAAAGCTCTCTCCCTTTCCGGGTACCCGATTCCTAGAAATAGGACTCGATTCCAGGTGTACCCGACCCGGATTCGAGTACCGTAGTACCCGTCCCAGCCTTAGAATTCAGTGATGCATTTGTCGCCGCTGAATATTAAATATATGTGATGTAATTGGCGTCTCAATACAGGCCTTCGCGAAACGTTGTGTGTGATATGCAGGCCTACTTCGTAGTCACTTTGATTAAATGTTATATTTGAATGTCGAAAACGTTTTGGTCACAGCGAACACAACACTATCTCTTGTCATTTTACACGATAATGTCTGGAATTTTAAACTTATTTTATAACAATATCTGAATGCTAATGTTATATACTGTTGTATTTTATATGAGGAATACAATGGCACAATTGTATTTCTCTGCCGAATCGTTGCAGCGTTCTATAATACACTTATGAAATATAATACATGTTTTCCGTCCTTGAAGAAATTGAAAAGAACTATCTATGCATTTTCTTTAGTCACTTGTGAATTGAACTAAATGGAGGTTCATCTGATCAATGAGTATCGAGGAAATTATGTTCATCTACTACAGCGTTCTATAATACACTTATGAAATATGATACATGTTTTCCGACCTTGAAGTCATAAAAAAGAATTAGTCATTTTCTGCAGTCACGTGTGAGTTGAACTAAATGAAGGTTAATCTGATTAATGAGTATCGAGGAAATTATGTTCATCTATAAATTAGACGCAGCTTCATGTTTTTCAAGACATCTTTCCGTAATATGCGTCTGTGAAGGCGTTCAGATAATGACGTTATTGCACAGTTTTATTCATGAGATTCCTGTCAACAGTAAGGTCGAATAATAGATCGATTAAATTCTTATTTAGTTATTTTACGGGGTGTTGACGGATGTGAGGGCTGATTAGTCTATGAAAACGTCGTATGGCTTCTGATGGTAACTGTTATATGGCAGTGTAATCAATATAAATAGTTGGGGTGCTCACCAAAACTATTCAGCTATGTGATGAGTGGAGTGGGTTAGATCGCTGACTTTGTGTGCTATGAGATTTTGAATCCAGAATAGGAATCAACCTACCAAAAGTACTAAGATATGTACCTGACTGACAAAATGTAATCTACAAAATAACGTTTGCTACATTTGACCACTTTCTAAATGGCATTTATGGATAACAACTTCTTTTCATTCTTTAAATGACTTTTCAGAGCTAATCTTTCATAAGGTGTTATCCATTAAAAACGTGTCATGTATTCATGTTCGTCCAACTTCTAAATGCCTTTCAAGAGGTGAGGTGAGGTGAAATTGGGTTTTACGTCGTGCTCGAGAATATTTCGTTCATATGACGACGTGCAGGCGTGTGTTTGTGTATGTGCGGCTGCTTGTACTAGCCCAGACTTAAGCTGGTTTTATAGTGCTAGCCGACTGAGATACCATGCCGCAGTGAAGCATGACACATTATACTGACTCCGAGCCGACCAGTCCTTGTTGTACCCATTAATGCCGAGCGCGAGGCAGGGACCAACACGTACCATATTTTAACGTCTTTTAGTATGACGCGGTCGGGGATCGAACCCGCGACCTTCCGCTCTCCGGGCAGACGCTCTAACCACTACACCACGGAGGCAGTCTGTCTTTCAAGAACTTTATATCTTATATAAATATATTTTCAAAATTCAGCTACAAATATTAATACGCTCAGGTTTTGAACTTGTTAGTATTACAATTACAATGCAGAACTGGTCAACAAGTTCAAAAGACTTGATTTAAGACTTGTATCAGATCTATTTTATATCCCTAGGATTATCAGGCTTCAAATTGTCAGTATATAGCAAATATATACATTGATAATGGCTTCAGGACATCAAAGCTATAGTACTCAGGACAGCTTACACTGGTAAAAATCATATTTATTAAACATTGCACAAACAGATAATGACATGTAAACCTGCCTTAAGCTTTATTCTCAAAAGAATATTCCCTTTGCATTTTTTATGGTGAAGTGTTTGCATAATGATTATACGGTGCACTTTTATATGTTTAGTAAGTCTGATAATGGGTCTAAGTCATTGTACTGAGCTGTGTACTTGGGTATATTTTTGTATAAAGATCATTTCATCTGAGGTTTATTATAATCATGAACGTTTTTCAACAAGAAGACAAAGTCATCAATCCCCCAACCCCACCACCCTCACCCCCACCCCACCCCAATAGCAAAATACTCTTCATGAATATGTCTACGAGTTATGATTATGTCAAATGTTTTCGCGTGTATATAGCTAAGTGGAAGGAGAGTGCTGAAAGGTTTCAAACTTCTGCTCCAGAAAAGAGCACTGCCACCAAATTCAGTTGAAGCCAAAATTGTTGCCGTGGAAATGCAAAAAAAACAACATTTTATTCAGAAATCCAAAACTACCAAAAGGCACCAGATTACCACTAGACCTACCTATGTACGAAATTTCGCGATGAAACAGTGAACAGTTTTTAAGTTCTGCTCCGGGAAAAGAGCACTACCACCAATTTCAGTCAAAGTGAAACTTGTTGCCATGGAAGCGCCAAAATCTTATTCAGAAATCCAAAACTACCAAAAGGCACCAGTAGACCACCAGATCTATCTATGTGGTGAAGAAATATTGAACGGTTTTCGAGTTATGCTCCGGAAAAGACAAATGTGCACAGAGTGCATTTTAATACCCCCCCGCAAAACGCGTTGCGGGGAAAAATAATAATTATATGAACACTTGCTCAATTTGTTTTGCACACTGATTCCGACATCTCATGTGACAATCATGTGAAATTGATATAAACATGGATCTGTTTCAAAAACATTTACAAATGATACTATAATGCACATACGTATGTACTTATAATGTACTTCTCTCAAGCTGTTAAGACGAGCAGTCGGTACTGGATTGGGGTGCACAGTGTGGAAGCCTGACTCTTCCTATCTCTGTCGTTTGATGAAACGAAGTCTAAAAAGAGGAAAAAATACATTTGAAACTGTCTGCGTCTCTAAATCACTTCTTACCGTCTCCCTGGCCCAGCTGCAGTGTCGGTTTCGTGGCATGCTGGCGAGCAGTTGTAGCATATTCACAGGAGCATTTTACCGCGGTACCGCTCTCTGCTCGCAAACTCAACACAACGGCTCCTTCGTTCCTCTCAATGTAGTAGGGGCGTTTGGCACTGACGTGGAGCTTGCAAGAACTATTCGCGATGTCAACAAGTCCCCCAATCTGCATATTGGGCAATCAAGATAATGTTAGTGTGCAAAGACTACTTGCTGTATGCCACCAGTTATACATGAAGACTTAGAATGCGATCGTTACTGTGGGCTATTTTGACCATCACGTTTTTTCTTGGGATTCTAATACAGCAATCGAAAGATGAGACAGAAATCATTTGCCTCGGTCAACCCTCGACAACAGCTGGTGTCCCGGTTTAGACGCAAAAATTAGATCGTATGATAAAATGGTACTACTCCAAATGGTTGATTTGGTTCATTTTGGAAAGAATTATGGCTGATGCATGTGCACATAAATTCCTCTCCGGTGTGTTTACTAAAACAGCCTATAAAACATCTCGCCAGCTTGATATGTGCGCGTGTGTGCGTTGGGGATGGGAATCTGTTCTATTATCTATCAACTGGTCAATTATATGTCATGATCACTGGAAAAAAGTCCATGTTTACAAGACATTTCCAATTTTGGTAAGATGATGTTTCCAAAGATTTACAATTTTGGAAATGTCCACAAGGGGAGATAACTGGTGGGTGATGGTAAATCATTGTTATTTGCACGCCCCCGGGACCTAATCCCTTCTTGATTGATGAGTGAGTCACGGCAGTTAATAGTCACCAATTAACAAGGCCTACTGCCATGTTAATTAACAAGTTATTATGCCTCTTAAAGGTCACATGCAACCAAAAAATCGAAAACATAATTAAAACACAATTATCACTTCTTCATGACATATAATATGCATTGCTGATTATGAAAAAACAAATAAACAAAATAATAAGCGTATAATCGCAAATCAAAAGTGCAATATTTTGTACTTGGGTTTACCTCCCTCGAAACGAAGCAGCCGGGATACCGAACCCAGTCAGGGCTGGTGTAACGGCTGGTTCATTTGCAGATGCCCTCACGGCTGATTGTGTGTGTATATATAGAGATGTTGGGTTTTGTAAATACATGCTCATTTTTTTGTGTATAACATTTTGCAATCAACAGACATCATAACATGTCATGTGTTCAAGTATCACACCTGCCTGTATGTGTAATTACATAATGTGACAGAGACCGAACTCGGGCCATAAATCAATGCGTTTTGTTTATGGTGTATAGCCTGATTGGTGTTAAGTTCAAATTGCATGTGGTCAGTGATCGCAGTTGTGTATTGAATATTGTCATGAGCAGACAGGCTGGCAGACACACAGGTGTCAATAAAACAAGACATTGAGTTTTGTCTGTGACAACGACATATCTACATAGTACATTATATATCACAGTTAGAAATTCTGTCAACGCTAAATAATGACATTGCTTTTAAGTATCGAACTGAGAAAGTGACTCGGTAAGAAGAACGTGTGGGGAAATAGACAGATGAAATTATATAAACAGTTTATTTACTGTCATAACATATAAAAAGCTAGCGCCTGTGAGATATCAACAAAACATTATGAAAATAGCTCACACCAAAGCCTTCACCGAGTATTCACCAGACAGCCCGCTTCCAAGTTGCGCGAACCTATTTCACTGCGCACATGCTATGGGCGCAGCCCAGCTCTTGAAACCCCTTTTTTCCCCGATATTTTCGGGGGAAAATTAGTGAATCGTTTGAACTCCGATTTCGCGCGGTTTTATTCATCGTGTTATTTTTCAACTTTATAACTTGAATTTGCATGTTTGATGATTTGTTTCGGTAAGTCCATACCGAAAGGTATCAGAATCTGCAAAGTTGTGTTTACGTTTTTACGTTGCATGTGACCTTTAAAGAAGCCTCTGGAAGTAAGTTAAATCTTTGATGGGCATTAAGAAGTGGAATGCATTACTGTGACCTGATTTTCACCTGATGAAGGAGCAAGCATATGCTCCGAAACTTCGTGTTATTCACAATAAAGAAGTTGACATCCATAAATCTTGCTTTTCTTATTAAAAAGGTAAGTTATTAAAATCTGCTGAGCTGTAGGCTTGTTAATCATGTCGCTGTGTGATTATCGCTCTAACACACCTGAGAGATTCGTCAACAGTGTGGTATGCACAGGCGGTGAAACTTGTATTGTATTACATTGGGTTGGTTGCATATTGTTTTGTGTTATGCTGTCAGTTTGTATGTATGTGTGAATGAGGAACCTCACATATTACGACATTGAAAACAGACTAAACTTAACATTTATTCCATGGTCAATATCGCAATGTTAGTGATATGGTAGTATACGCAAGTTTGTTTCACAGTTTTGATAATACCTTCTTTTATGCAGATAGAATTATTAAAAAATGAACGAATAATGCCATGCTTCTCTCAGAGTAAGGGAAGATAATTCATATACTGATTCTGATCAAATTAGATATTTCTTTATCGTCCGAACAGAATTCACAAATTATGGATGTTTTATGTGGGTGTGGGTGTGGGTGTGTGTGCATGCACGCATGTATAACATCTAACTTGATAGGTATTAAAATCAGGTCGTTTGTAACCATAATGACTATATTGGTTGGAAGACTTGAGGAACAAAAATACTTTCACTCTTCAAAAGAAACTGGAACAGTAACATTTTTCATGTTTTCATATGAGCTTCAAAACATTGAATGAAATAAATGCTGTATGATGAAATGGATCAGAGAACATTATCATGGCATAAATGACGTGTGAATGACACATGTAATGGTCAAAAATATATAATCACTATGTTAGTTAACTCATGACCTGACACGTCAAACTGGTACCGATAGATGTATATCTAATACGTAAAAAATCAGTATTTCTTAGTACCTGAAATAGAAAACACGAATTTGGAATGAGATGTTTTAATCTGAGATCAATCTGTTAGGTAGCAGTTTACTAAAGTAGAACTTAAATCAACTTCAAAAGATTGGTCATTCGCAAAGTGAAGCAGATCTTACTTACACTGCAGTAAACAGTATGGGGATACACAACGAAACATACCTCTTACGTGATAACAACTCCCTGTTTATTGCATAGAGCGGCATTTCGATGTACAACGTTCAGGATAAACAAGCTGATTGAATGTTGATTGATTCCATCACTTGGAGAAGGGAGTGGATTTAGACTTGTTGATCTTACTCTCCTGTTGGCCCCAACGACTTGCTACTTGCTGAATTACCTGTTGTTAATTTGCTGCTTGTCACTATGCATATATACCTCTATTCACCTGGTTGTAGTAACTTTTATCTTGATAACAGCGTGAGAATATACATGGAAACCCCCCTCTATCGACCTTTGATCCAAACGGATGAGTTAACAGAAATGTTGATGCCCGTCTGTTAGCAAATTAACATTGGATTATAGAGACAACGATATTTAGCATATATACATTGAAATATAAAACACATAAAAAACATAGAAGGCGTAGTAAGCCACGAGTGGTAACGGGAGACTATATGGACATATTTATAAGAACATTATAAATATATTAAACATGAGAAACAAGAGACGCTGAATCAGCAAACTGTCTAACAGTTAACATTCCATTTTGAAACTGGTGCACCAACGAGGTGTAGGAATAAACTTCTGTTCAAGTTGACCATTAGCCATTTCGAAGTCGAATGTACACTTTCATGCTTCTTCTCATTATATATCCCCATGTAATTAGAGGGGAACTGATCCAGAGCGATTAATGTTTCTCGCCAACAGTCTAATTTCCAAACCAAACTGCAAGCTTGTCGGTATCTGCTCCCTCGACCGTGACGGACACAGGGACTGGGCTTCTGGCAACCTTGACAAAATTTCTTCAACCCAAACAGCGGGACATTAGGAAGGGTGGATGCTCATCCGATGGTGTTATTTGAGAATACCCCTGGTAGTTCCTGTCTAACATGTATTACATTTGTCACATCAGACCTTAACTCATAATGCTGAGTATTTACTCCAGACACAAGAAATGCGAAATGGGAACCTTTGTCGGGTAATCTGCGTGGTATTACCATCATACCTGTTATAAATTCATTAACTGACCATCAAGAATGATGACAAATAACATGTGTAGGTTTATACCACCAAACACTGGTTACAGCAAAGGGCGTAGTACTTGCTGAATTGCATGCAATGTTAATTGCCTGAAAAAACTTATGAGCCGACACTGTGTGGAGGATACGAACCGAACTTCATTGTTGCATAAGAAATACATATAAGCATTTGATGTGTACTGACGTTAAAATTGCATATACCTAAGTAAATTTTCATTTGTCATAAAAATAATATGTAATAGACATCATATGTTTACACGGCATGATTAAATATCGAGGTAAAAAAACACAGAAATAAGATCAACTTGGATCAGTCACCATGCCATCTATGCATTAGAAAATCCGAAAAGCATACACTGCTGGGATACTTTATTGCAATCAGACAGAAACTACCAGGGGTATTCTCAAATAACAGCATCGGATGAGCATCCACCCTTCCTAATGTCCCGTTGTTTGGGTTGAAGTCTCCCGTTAGCACTCGTGGCTTACTACGCCTTCTATGTTTTTTATGTGTTTTATATTTCAATGTATATATGCTAAGTATATATGATATATGTATATACGTTTTCTCATTAGGCGTGCTCTCATTCGCATAATCCGGAATATCCTCTTCTATCAATACCTAGACTTATCGTTGTCTCAAGTCTTCCAACCAATATAGTCGTTATGGTTACAAACGACCTGATGTTAATACCTATCAAGTTAGATGTTATACACGCGTGCATGCACACACACCCACACCCACACAAAACGTCCATAATTTGTGAATTCTGTTCGGATGATAAAGAAATATCTAATTTGATCAGAATCAGTATATGAATTATCTTCCCTTACTCTGAGAGAAGCATGGCATTATTCGTTCATTTTTTAATAATTCTATCTGCATAAAAGAAGGTATTATCAAAACTGTGAAACAAACTTGCGTATACTACCATATCACTAACATTGCGATATTGACCATGGAATAAATGTTAAGTTTAGTCTGTTTTCAATGTCGTAATATGTGAGGTTCCTCATTCACACATACATACAAACTGACAGCATAACACAAAACAATATGCAACCAACCCAATGTAATACAATACAAGTTTCACCGCCTGTGCATACCACACTGTTGACGAATCTCTCAGGTGTGTTAGAGCGATAATCACACAGCGACATGATTAACAAGCCTACAGCTCAGCAGATTTTAAAAACTTACCTTTTTAATAAGAAAAGCAAGATTTATGGATGTCAACTTCTTTATTGTGAATAACACGAAGTTTCGGAGCATATGCTTGCTCCTTCATCAGGTGAAAATCAGGTCACAGTAATGCATTCCACTTCTTAATGCCCATCAAAGATTTAACTTACTTCCAGAGGCTTCTTTAAAGGTCACATGCAACGTAAAACACAACTTTGCAGATTCTGATACCTTTCGGTATGGACTTACCGAAACAAATCATCAAACATGCAAATTCAAGTTATAAAGTTGAAAAATAACACGATGAATAAAACCGCGCGAAATCGGAGTTCAAACGATTCACTAATTTTCCCCCGAAAATATCGGGGAAAAAAGGGGTTTCAAGAGCTGGGCTGCGCTCATAGCATGTGCGCAGTGAATAGGTTCGCGCAACTTGGAAGTGGGCTGTCTGGTGAATACTCGGTGAAGGCTTTGGTGTGAGCTATTTTCATAATGTTTTGTTGATATCTCACAGGCGCTAGCTTTTTATATGTTATGACAGTAAATAAACTGTTTATATAATTTCATCTGTCTATTTCCCCACACGTTCTTCTTACCGAGTCACTTTCTCAGTTCGATACTTAAAAGCAATGTCATTATTTAGCGTTGACAGAATTTCTAACTGTGATATATAATGTACTATGTAGATATGTCGTTGTCACAGACAAAACTCAATGTCTTGTTTTATTGACACCTGTGTGTCTGCCAGCCTGTCTGCTCATGACAATATTCAATACACAACTGCGATCACTGACCACATGCAATTTGAACTTAACACCAATCAGGCTATACACCATAAACAAAACGCATTGATTTATGGCCCGAGTTCGGTCTCTGTCACATTATGTAATTACACATACAGGCAGGTGTGATACTTGAACACATGACATGTTATGATGTCTGTTGATTGCAAAATGTTATACACAAAAAATGAGCATGTATTTACAAAACCCAACATCTCTATATATACACACACAATCAGCCGTGAGGGCATCTGCAAATGAACCAGCCGTTACACCAGCCCTGACTGGGTTCGGTATCCCGGCTGCTTCGTTTCGAGGGAGGTAAACCCAAGTACAAAATATTGCACTTTTGATTTGCGATTATACGCTTATTATTTTGTTTATTTGTTTTTTCATAATCAGCAATGCATATTATATGTCATGAAGAAGTGATAATTGTGTTTTAATTATGTTTTCGATTTTTTGGTTGCATGTGACCTTTAAGAGGCATAATAACTTGTTAATTAACATGGCAGTAGGCCTTGTTAATTGGTGACTATTAACTGCCGTGACTCACTCATCAATCAAGAAGGGATTAGGTCCCGGGGCGTGCAAATAACAATGATTTACCATCACCCACCAGTTATTGTAAATCTTTGGAAACATCATCTTTCCAAAATTGGAAATGTCTTGTAAACATGGACTTTTTTTCCAGTGGATGGTATATGCATATGTACCATTCCGGTAAGAGTTCCTCCCGTTCCCCCATCCGAAATGATATTAATAAATTAATACATACTAAAATTATTAACAAAACTTAACACAACAATTACAAGAGAACTCACAAAAATGACTGAAAGTCAAAAATTTAATCTAGGTTTCGGGTTAGGTTTAGGGTTAGGCTTAGGGTTAGGTTTAGGGTTGGGGGAACGGAAGGAACTCTTTCCACAATTCCTCCACATTCATGTACCTGCTAGAGGTTGACGCTGATTTTGCATTAGCATTCTTAAGCTCCATCTGTTCACATATTATTATTACTTATATATGTGATGGTCCGGGTTAAAATTGGTCTTCAGTTCTTGCTGGTCGTAATAAGTATATTAAACGGAACACATGAAATTCGATCAAAAGTACATTTTATGAAAGCATATCAACCAGAAGATTTAATAAAATCAAGATTACTTCCATAGATGTTGTTACTGTTTTAGAACTCGTTAATTGAGGTAAACAATTAAATCTATGTGTACAATGGAACATGAACATACAAACCTGGGAACATTTTCAAATTTATATAAATAAATTGAATATATACGTTTAAACTTAATGCATCGTTTCTTTAGCATCTCATTGGTCTTTGCATTGCAGTTTCCCGTGGGTGCAATGTGTGAAACCTATTTTGTGCCCCCAACCACAATCCTGCGAAAATATTGTTAAATATAGTTTGAATCTCTAACTGGTCTTAAGCAATCCATATACCTCCCCTGTGGTGTAGTGGTTAGAGAGTCCACGGAGAGGTGAAGGTCGCAGGTTCGATCCCCGGCTGTGTCATAGCAAAAGAGGTTAAAATAAGGTACTTGTTGGTCCCTGCCTGGCGCTCAGCATTAATGGGTACAACAAGGACTGGTCGGCTAGGAGTCAGTATAATATTCATGGATTGGTTAACTGCGTCATGGTATCTAAGTGAGCTAACATTATTTATAAACCAGCTTAAGTCTGGGCTAGTACAAGCAGCCACATATACACACGAATGCACGTCGTCATATGAGCGAAATATTCTTAAGTGCGACGTTAGACCCCATTCCTCCTCACCTCTACAATCCATACCTGTTTAAGAAGTGATTAATGATAATGATTGGTCAGACTCAATCTCAGACTCATTGATGCATGTCATCACAGCCAATAGCATAGCATAGCTCAGAAATTTGTCTACACCTGTTCAGAGGCCGATTCTCAGACCCAAACCTGCAGAAGACAGTAAAAATTCCCAATTTGAACCAATAACTTCTCCATTTCTCAGAATTTTCTAAAATAAGAACAGTAAAGAAATCCAGTTCTGAACAATATCATGATATTGGCATAAAATAAACACTTAGTCTGAAATCATACTGAAAGTCTTGGGTCTGATTTCCCAAATGGGTACAATGAGTGAAGCTCATTTCTGGGGTTCCTCACAATGTTGGAATAATGGTAAAAGCGGTGTTAAACCAAACACTCTCACACAGTTCTGAACCTGGGCCTAGATTTTTTAAGCTCTCTTAGAGCTATGATAGTTTTAAGTAAATGTTAGTGTATGGCACTTACGACTATCTTATCGTCAAGAGAGCTTCGAAAAAACTAGGCCCTGATGTTTACAATCTGCCTTAATTTGGTTTTTCATCTGCAATGTGGCGACATATAACTCACTCCCTCACTGACTTAAAATCCCTTAGTTAACACAGTTGGAAGCAATCAAAGGGTTTTGAATTCCATATCTGTAGACGGGACAGGTGGCTGTGTGATTTGGCTGTGTGATTTGGCTGATTGGGTGACACTGTCTCTAAATAGTATGGTATTATTACAGGTAACAGCTGTGTTGCTTGCCACAGATTCCATATTTTACAGGCCAACATGATACAGTTGAAAAAATCTCAACATTTTCCACACATCAATACTTCTGGACCTGAATTTTCGAAGCTCTCTTAGTGTTAAGATAGTCGTAGGTGCCATACATTAACATTAATTTACAACAATCTTAGCACTAAGAGAGCTTCGAAAGTCTAGGCCCTGGTGCCATTGTACAAAGCGATCTTAGCGCTAACGTGACCGTAACTCCCATACCTTAACATAGACATAAGATAGTCTTAGCGCTAACGTTGTTTTGTACAACGACACCCATGGCTTCATTTGCAACTGTCCAGTAGGGCTGTGTATTGCCCCAAATTTCGTATTGCGATATATTGTGATACACTCTTCTGTATTGCGATTCGTATTGCCATATATTGTGAAAGAACAGTTATTGAGATCTGTCCACTTGGTAATATTCTTTTACCTTCAAATTGAATCATAGTACATGTGAGTAACCATTGTGCATCGTAATGCTTCTTTCAAAGTGAAAAAAGGAAAATCCAGAACATTCTTGTGTTTATATTTCTATTTTAAAACAGCAGGGATCGACACTCACTAAAACTTTTAACTGGCCCTCCGGGCTAGTGGGTTTTGTATGTCACTAGTCCATTCCAAAAGTTACTAGCCCTACGCTTTACTATGAAAAGAAACTTTCAACAAGTCTTTCTTTTAATTGTAACTGCTGTCCAAAGGAAAGTTAACGTAGATAAATGTATGATTTCTCATTTCATGTATATGACAAATTCAACTGAAACTAGCTTGCACCATGTCCTCCATCGACCGGCCCATACTATTTATATACTTTAACTTCTTTAAGCAACAAAGGATGTTGAATTTCAAATATGCACCCCTCTTCTTCTTGTACGACCATATGTGGAAACGTGCTGTAGGCTAAGTTGAATCAAACTTTCAGGCCTCTGACCCCTGACCTCTGACCCACTCCATAGCAGGACCTGTCAATCATCTCAATTAGTGGGCAGATCACTCAGATGATCCCCTGACAGCCTGCCCTTGTAATTCACTTACTCGTCGCAACGTTGTGTGGACGTGTGCTTCTCTTAGTGAATTTGATTATGTGTTCATCAAGGGCAAAACAAATCGCTGTGTGTCTAAGAAACGCAAGCATTGCGATAGATGTAATAGTAACTTTTCTGCGGCAGACCCACACTCGCTCTGTGTGGATTGCTTGGGACGGTGTGACTGGTCACAAAGATGTACTGTTTGTGCCGGTCTTGACGATGATTCGTTCTCAGAATATCACCGGGTAGCATCGAGGCATATGGCCGACCGAGATCGCCGTAAACCCACAGAGGGTCCTTCCTCATCGAAACGTTCTAAGTCGGATCATCGTAAGAAGACTGCCATTCGTCGATCTCATTCTCAGCTCAGCGGTTGATCCCGGTTCGGCGTTTCCATCCCTTGATATCTACCAGCTTACTGATGGTTTCTGGTGCACCGGTTTGGCGCTTACCTTCAGTTCATCGCTTGCTCCCAGAGCGCCGCTTACTACCCGGTTCGCTCTTACTTCCAGTTCGGCACTTGCTTTCACTTCCGCACTTGTTCCTGGTGCATCGCTTATTCCCAGTGTGACCCTCTCTGCCAGTGCATCGCATACTTCTAGTGCGTTGCTTGGATCAACATGGCCGTTTTTACCTGGTCATCCTGCTCTGTCTACAGTTCCCTTCCGGCAACATTTCAGTCGTCTCATCTAGCTCCTTAAGCAGCGGGGATTAGTTCTACGTTTTCTTCGGGAGCGGCACTTCCTACAATCACTACTTTCTCTTCGGGTGGAACACTCACAGTGGGTTCTGGTCTACTTCCCAGTGCGGGGCTTTCTACGAATGCACCGCTTTCATCACTTCAACAACAGCACTTGTCTATACCAGCAGGATCCTCAACGGCTGTTAGTGGACCATTACGTCACCCCTCCATGCCTGTCCCAGGTTCTACTTTGCCCCCCGCTTCGGGAACTGCGGCCAGACCTATCTTACTGGTTTCCTGGAACCCGTCTTCTGATGGTACGGCATCTCACCATATGGACTTGAATGCCATCGCTCAAGTTCCAGCGCCTTCCTCAACTGTTCAGTCAGTCGACCCTTCGACTGCTCCTCTTCAACCCTTGGAGAAAGTTCCTCCGGCGGCCACACCCTCTCCTACTTCAGACAGTTCCTCATCTATGGATTGCAGATAATCTTCGACTACCTCGCAGCAGATTGCCTTTAGACCTGTTGTCTAGCTTCGACATGAGACCAGTGGACTTTGGGTCCATCACTTTTCCACCTCATCCTTGCATCACTCAACTGGCGGCTTCCCTTGATGAGGCTTTCGACAATCTAAGAAAGATCAAGGATGGGTTTGTGACACCCCGCTCTAACTTGGCATCTTCCCATGTACATGGATTTTCCACATTGACTACTTCCCCTGCTGTGGATGATGACATCTCGGCTCCATTCAACCTAGCGGTGGCTATGTCTGTCTCACATGCGGTTTCTCCTCAGCAGGCTTACATTCGGGCTTCGATGGTGTTGTTACAGGAGCAGTTTCAGATCGTCCTGGATCAGTTGGCCCATATCTTCTCCTACATCATGGCGATGCGTCGCAGGGGCCCGCTGCAATTATCTTCATGGGAAGATAGATTTCGGACAGACCTCTTTCGTCAACCATGGTCTGGCAGATCACTCTTCAACGAGGCTTTCAGGGATGTAGCCACCAAAGTCGGTCAAAATGCGCATCTACAAGTCTCTGTAGAACTATTGAAGTTCCAGCGGTTGCAGGTAGAAAAATCGTTGCGTCAATGGTGGCCAGCTTGTTATGTGCCGTCTAATCCAGTTTTGCGTTCCGGAGATCCTACTTCCTCTTGGGGGAAGGGGCACCCATGAAGGGCCACCTCCTCGTGGTGGGTGCTGGGTCACGCTAAGCGCCCTTCGACCCCCCGTTGTGGACCCGGGGGGATATTTGGTCCACCAACCCGTTTGCCGTGGGTTGCGCCCCTGTGTCGGTGGAGGACGGGAGGCTGGTGGTTGAGGGCACTGGTTCCAGGAACAGTGTTCCTTTGCCCAATACACCACTTCGCCCCTTACTTCACCTAGACGGGTGGTTGAACTGGCCCGGTTCAACCAATCGGCTGGTCACGCCAAGCCCTGTGTGTACTACAATTGTGAATTGTTACCCAAAATTTTGGGATTTCTATAATGATATTTTTCAGCCTTGGCCAATTTTTGATCTCATAATTTCAAATACACTATTTCATGTATGTTTTTGCCTAGAGTCGTATGCCCAGAAGGCGGTGGCTCATGGGCCAATCTGGTGGAAGAATAAATCTTTTACTTTCTTCTGCTGGAGTATATCATCCGAGTATCCTTGGTGCTGCAAGTTGGAAACCCTCTGGTTTTTAGCATTGTCTTCATGATACTCCATGGTGGGTGGGGAGCTCGGATAATGAACCTTTAAACACTAACCATGGCTAACGAAACCCCTATTACCAAAAAGAAACGTCCTCTTGACACAGATCCTGAGGTTAATGACCAACGACCGTCCACGTCTATTGAATACTGGCCACGTTTTATAGTGCTTGAGACTGTTGACAAGTCTCCTTTAAAACTGAACCCTTTTGCTGTTTCAAAAGGCATACAAAGCATTGCAGGAGATGTAAAACAGGTCAAACGTTTGCGGACAGGTTCTCTACTTGTTGAATGCAGTAATAGACATCAGGCAAACAACCTTCTGTCAACTAAATCTTTTGTCGGCATTCCCGTATCAGTTTCGGCTCACCGAACGCTTAACACCAGCAAGGGTATTGTGAGAGACCGAGACCGACTGTTTGCTGATATGCTAGAAATTGATATTGCATCAGAGCTGAAGGAACAAGGTGTGCTATACGTGAAACGTTTCACTGTCCGAAAAAAATAATGAGATCCAACAAACGAACACCTATTTGTTTTCATTCTCCACTCCAACTGCTCCTACTTCCATAAAGGCTGGTTGCTGTCAAATCAAAGTGGATACGTACATTCCGAATCCACTGAGATGTTTCAAGTGCCAGAAATATGGCCATGGTGTAAATACTTGCACATTGTCTGTTGTGTGTGCTCACTGTGGTGAGAAGACACACACGACAGAAGATTGTGCAAGTAATTATAAGAAATGCACAAATTGTTCTGGAGACCAAATTCTCTAAAGACTGCCCAATTTGGAAGCTACAGATGGAGATAAATAAGATCAAATTCACTCAAAATATTAGTTTTGCCGAAGCCAAACAGCTTGTCCAAAGATCTGAATTAAAAGAAACGTATGCCTCCAAAACCAGGACTCCACCTGAGGCAACACTTAAAGTAACTACATCATCTTCAAGCTGCCAAACAAATTTGACTTGGGTGAAAAGCACTTCTCCACAGATTTTCTCCACTGCAATATCGATTCAAACAGTAGAATCACTTCCTGACAGGTCCGACAGTCAACCAGAGCCAGATCATGATCATGGTACATCATCTCAGTCTACCACAAGGTCTCAATCGCAAGCTCATGTACATCACATTACTAAAGGGAAGAATAAACCTAAGCCTGATTATTCGAAAAAACAAAGTGGCAGAACCCCAAAAGGGTCTGAAAATAAAATTAACCTTTACAACAAATATGGATCACTTGAGGACATGGACGTGTCCGAAAATGTCCATTCTAGGGCACAAAGCTTGTCGCCCTCCAAAACAATGCGGGGTAGATCCCCAATAAATCCCCCGAAAAGATAGTTTATTCCAACAACATCGTACAGTGGAATTGCAGAGGACTACGGCATAATTACAATGAGTTACAGTTATTAGTCCAGGATTGTATGCCGTCAGCATTTTTTCTGCAAAAAAGACATATTTAAAGCAGACTGATTCTTTTGACCTACGTCATTTCAATGCCTATCATTATTTCTCACCTCCAGGTGACAGGGCCACTGGAGGATCTTCAATCCTATTCAAACAGTCTGTTATCCATAGCCCTATTACACTTACTTCTAATCTTCAAGCAGTTGCAGTGTGACTCACTTTACACGTTGCATTTACATTATGCTCTTTGTATATCTCACCGTCTTCAGTCATTCAGAAGACTGATCTTCAAACTCTCTATGACCAACTACCAAAACCCTGTATTATTATGGGGGACTTAAATGGCCACAACCCACTTTGGGGTGGTACAACTACTAATGCTAAAGGTAAACTGTTAGAAGAGTTCTGTTCAGATAATGATTTATGCATATACAATGACGGTTCCAACACCTATTTACATCCTGGCACTGGAAGTTATTCGGCGCTTGATTTATCAATCACTGATTCAAATCTACTGAATGAATTTGAATGGTCAGTTCACGATGACCTCTGCGGAAGTGACCATTTTCCTACAATTCTTACATCCGTTAACCCATCTGATATTACCCCATCTTCAAGATGGAATTTTAAGAAGGCTAACTGGCCTTTCTATCAAGCTCTGTGTTGTAACAGACTTAAACCTGAACATTTTATAGAAAGTCCTGATCCTATAAAGGCTTTCTCTGATGAACTAATTGCTGATGAGTGTATCCCCAAATCCTCTGCAATTCCACACATACGAAAACCATGGTTCAACAATGAGTGCAAACAGGCTAGGAAGGCACGGAAGAAAGCTGAAAATTATTTCCGTCGCCATCCTATGGTCCATAATTTGAATACATTTAAAATTTTAAATGCTAAGGCACGGCGTACCTTCAAGCAAAATAAACGTCAATCCTGGCGAACTTATGTATCAAAAATAAATTCACGAACGCCGATATCAAAAGTATGGAATATGATCCAGAAAATAAAAGGTAAGGGTTCTGAATCTAGCATTCAGCATCTTAAAGATGGAGACGAATTATTAACTAGTAAATCTGATATTGCAAATAAACTTGGAGAAACTTTGGCCAAACACTCTTCCTCGTCGAATTATTTACCTTAATTCCAAAATTATAAAAAAACACCAGGAAAAGAAAACTTTTAATTTCAATTCAGATAATGGGGAAGATTACAATGAACTGTTTTCATGATACGGCTACAGGTGCTGATAACATACATTATCAGCTCCTGAAACACTTACCGGATTCATGCTTAGAAACTCTTTTAAACATTTTTGATGATATTTGGACTTCTGGACAATTTCCTTCTTCATGGCGCGATGCTATTATTGTCCCCATCCCTAAACCTGGACGTGATCATACTGATCCTTCGAATTATCGACCAATCTCATTAACTAGCTGCGTTTGCAAGACCATGGAGCGCATGATAAATAATCGACTTGTGTGGTACCTGGAAACTAATAACCTCATAACAGACATTCAATGTGGTTTCCGTAAAAACAGAAGTACTATCGATCATTTAGTGCGTTTAGAATCTTTTGTTAAAAATGCCATTATTAAAAAACAACATGCAGTGTCGATCTTTTTCGATTTAGAAAAAGCATATGACACCACATGGAAACATGGTATTTTAAGAGATTTACACGATTTTGGATTGAGAGGCCGTTTGCCGCTTTTTATATCACAGTTTTTAACGGACAGGCAATTTCAAGTTCGCGTGGGTTCTACCCTGTCTGATTGTTACAATCAGGATCAGGGTGTCCCACAAGGCAGTATTTTGTCTGTCACACTCTTTAGTATTAAAATAAATAGTCTTTCAAAGGTTTTAAGTGATTCAATCGATGGATCACTTTTCGTGGATGATTTTAATATTTCTTGCCGTGGTAAAAACATGCGAACTATTGAGAGACAATTACAAATTTGTCTAAACAAAATTCATAAATGGTGTCTTGAAAACGGGTTTAAATTTTCGAAATCAAAAACCAATTGTCTCCATTTTTGTAGGAAATACAAACCCCATAAAGATCCTGAATTATCATTAAATGGCACACCCATCAAAGTTGTCAAGGAAGCTAAATTCCTTGGTCTCATCTTTGATTCGCATTTAACCTTTCTGCCACATATCAAATATCTAAAAGCCAAATGCCTGAAGGCACTCGACTTGTTGAAAGTCGTTTCCAGTTCAAAGTGGGGAAGGGACCAAACCACCCTCTTTCATTTGTATAGATCACTGGTCCGATCGAAACTTGATTACGGCTCTATCGTATATGGTGGGGCCTGTAAAAGCAACCTCAAACTACTTGATTCTATCCATCACCAGGGTCTAAGACTTTGTCTTGGGTCTTTCAGAACCTCTCCCATTGACAGTCTCTACGTTGAGGCCGATGAGCCATCTTTAAAACTTCGCCGTATCAAATTGTCCTTACAATATATCACAAAGTTATATTCTAATAAATCCAATCCTGCTCACACTTGCGTTTTTAATCCTCTTTATGAGGATTTGTATAATAAAAAACCTTCACTTGTCCCACCTCTTGGGATAAGAATCCAACAATATATCTCTGCTGCCGGCATTGAGTTGGAGAATATATCTCCTTCCCGTCTTCTTTCTTCTCCTCCTTGGCAATTAGTGAGGCCACAAGTTGACCTAACACTGACAAAGTTTAAAAAATCAGAAACTAACGAATTACAGTATAAACAAGAATATAATCAATTAAAGAATAAATATAATACATACAAATCCTTATTTACAGATGGGTCCAAGGATGGTGGCGCGGTGGCTTGTGCCACTGTCATTGGATCCAGAACAATCTCCTCTCGTTTACCAGATAACAGCTCTGTTTTAACAGCAGAAGCAAACGTCATCTTAACAGCTTTAAAATATGTTCAAAAAACACCCTAAATATCAACAATATATCGTCTTTTCTGACTCACTTTCTTGCCTTCAGGCTATTAGAAATATTTCTTGTAAACATCCACTTTTATTAGAAATTATTGAATTGTATAATGAGCTTGCTACTGGCAAATGCGACATCGTCTTTTGTTGGTTACCCAGCCACGTTGGCATTTCTGGGAACACAATGGCTGATCTTGCTGCTAAGGCAGCACTCAACAAATCTGTGACACCACTTCTGATCCCATACTCTGATTACAAAGCTTGCATTAGAACTTACATCCGTGATCTGATGCAGAAGAAGTGGGACACCCAAGTAGGTATCAATAAATTACATGAAATAAAACCCTATATCGGTTACACCTACTTGGGTTGTCAGTCCAGATTTGAGGAGGTCATCATGCGACGATGTCGCATTGGCCACACTAGATACACTCATGCGTACCTATTGAGAGGTGAGGATCCTCCGTTTTGTATCCCCTGTGATGAGAGAACCACGGTCAAGCATGTCCTGCTTGACTGTGTTGAATTCTCCATCATAAGGGATAAATATTTTAATGTTAAAACTGTTAAGGATCTTTTTAGTACTGTTCATGTTCATTTAATTCTTGCTTTTTTAAAAGAAATTGATTTAATTAATGAATTTTGATAAATATGTTCTGTACATATATGTATTTTAATTATTGGTAGATTTGATTAGTAACTTAGATTGTTAGTGGCTGTACCCTCAAAGGGGGTTGAAGTATTGTAAAATTATTGTCCTCCTGAGAGAGTACGTAAGTCCCAAAACATTTCAAGTACATTTAGGTATACCAGGTGTTTTAATCGTAGTATTTTTGTCATTTTAATGTATGGCTAATTATCGGTATAAACGCCAATGGCTGAAGGGATGGTGTAAATCCAGCTAGGGTCCATGCAGGTAGCAAAGGTAATGTAAGTCCCCATGGGCCTTAGTATGGTGATCTACCTTCAGTTGTTGGCGATCTATAGCCCATTTTTACATTGTATTGTCTTCTTTAATTGGAATATTTTAGCTTTGTTCGCTAGTTTTATATTGATATCTGTGATTATCTAGAATTTTTACTGTCCTTCGTAGGCAGGTTTTTATAATATCTATATATATTCTATTTCAATGTCAAATGTTCTCGTCACGATATGGCTGAAATATTGCCGATGTGACGTTAAATTTTAACTCACTCACTCACTCACTCTTGGGGGAGGGGGTCGTACGCTTCCGATCAGTCCTCCACTCAGAGACACGACAAGCAGTGACTTGCTGACATCAGAGCAAGGCTGGATCCTTCCGCCTCTAGTCATTCCTATCAAGGCGTCCCCAGTAGGCGGAAAACTTGGGACTTATGCCCTCAATTAGACCATCTTGGACGACCCTTACGTTCTCTCCACTCTGTCCAAGGGGTACCAGCTTCCGGTCATCGGCAACCCTCCTCTCACCTTACTTCCGGATCACAGGATGTATCCTGCTCGTCAAACAGCTGTGCTGCGATCTACTATAGAGACGTTACTCCCAGGGCCTGACTCCTGCCGACCCAGGGTTTTACTCTCCAATCATTTTGGTACCGAAGAAGGACTTCGACAAGTTGAGACTCATGTTCAACATGAAGGTCTTCCACGAGATGTTTCTACAACCTCCGCCTTATTTTCGTACGGTGTCGGTGGTTCTGCTCAAGACTATAATCAAACCGGGGGATTATATGATCAGCCTCGACCTTCAGGATGCGTACCTTCACATCCCGATATTCCCGAACCATAGCAAGTTTCTTCACTTCGTCTTCGAGGGGACCCCATTATCAATGGCGTGTCCTCCCATTTGGAATTTCTTCGGCTCCGTGGCTGTTTAAAGTGGTGGCGAAACCCATCACCAGTTTTCTCCATCGCAAGGGGATATGCTTCGAAGCCTATATCGACGACTGCATCCAGGCTCAGACCGACCGTGCCCTTCTACTACGTCACATGTAAGTCACGATGCAGCTACTTCACCAGTTAGGCTGGCTTGTCAATATCAACTTGTCCCGTCTTGCCATCTGCAGTTTATCAGGAGCTCAACAGACTGTTTGTGCCGAAGGACCGGTTGGCCAAGATCCAGCGGTTAGTTCCCCTTGCATTGTCTCAACCCAGGACTCTTTGTCAATGGCAGGAGCTTCTGGGTCTCTTGACGTCAGCCCAGGCATTGACCCTTAGGGGTCAACTTCAACTTCGACCTTTGCAGCTATTCCTGGCTCCTCACATCAGGGTGGGCGACCTGCTCTCTCTGATTCCTCTTCCTCTGGAGCTCCATCACCATCTCCTATGGTGGATGGACGAGTCGAACGTCTGCAGTGGAGTCTGCTTAAGGCCATTCGTCCTGACTCACAACCTGTACGTGGACGCATGTCTACACAGGTAGTGACCTCACCTTCTCGATCAGCAGATGGCAGGGCCGTGGTCTCTCACAAATCGCGCCTGACGTTGCAATATTGGAGAGCTCAAGGCGGTGATTCTATCCATCACTCATTGGCAAGAACTTTTACGATCGACTTCTTTCATGGTTTGGTCGTGTGGCACACCAACCGGATGGGGTCGACAGGGTCTCCTCAACTCCTGCAATGGACACAACGGTTCTTCCAGTTAGTGGACAATCTCAACATCTCCGTTCCGGCCAACCATATTCCAGGGGTGAAGAACGTCATTGCGGATTCTCTGTCCCGTCTACTTCGTCCCTCTCCGACAGAGTGGAACCTACATCCACAGGTGTTCCAGACCTTCTGCTTTTCACTGATGACTCCACTTCAACCACCAGCTGCCTCTGTTTGTGTCTCTAATTCCAGATCCTCTTGCTTGGGGTCAGGACGCTCTAGCCATCGCTTGGGACGACCTAAATGCGTACACCAGTGGCCCTTCTTCAAAGCATACTACTGAAACTGCGCATGACTCAGCAGATGACACTGCTTCTGGTCGCCCCCTACTGGCCGGCCAGAGGGTGGTTCGTAGATCTACAAGGAATGGCCGATCCAGATCCTGTACCACTTCCAGGTCATGTCGATCTTCTGGTTCACCCGCACTCCAATCACCTGCATTGGTCTCCGCTCACACTCTATCATCACCTTTGGCGCATCTGCATAAGTCGCTAATTCCTAAGGGATATTCGAAGCGAGTCGCTACTGCCATCACAACAGCGCATCTCACCTACACTAGATCACTCTACGATGACAAGTGGAAGAATTTTGAAGTGTACTGCAGGACAAAGGGTATAGCATTTCCCCCGACGGCGTCACCACAGGTGCTTGCTGAGTACCTTCAACATCTTCGAACCTCCAAGGAGCTTAAGGGTTCTACACTGTCTACCTACCTGGCTGCTCTTAACACCGTTATTGCACCAGCCTCGGGTGTGCAGGTATCTACAGTTCCTGAGCTCCAATCTCTCCTCATGTCGTTTATACTTGCTGATCAGTCCCAGAAGCTCCGACCACCAGCTTGGGACCTCTCCGTCGTGCTTAATCATCTTACATCAGCTGAACCTTTGGAGGAGAAGGACGTTGAACATGCCTCCTTTAAGACCTACTTTCTCATGGCTTTGGCTACTGCTGCATGCATTTCCGAGCTACACGCCCTCGACATCTCCCGGGTGCAATTTAAGAGTCAAGACTAGCTAAATTCCTTGGGTTGAGATGGGATGTCACCACGAATCAACTACCTGGTCATCCGACCGCACGTTTACGATCCCGCCGCTGTCAACTATATTGGGTCCTGATGACACGGAAGACATTTCTCTGTGCCCAGTTTTTTTAAGGACCGGCACAGGCTGCGCAAGAGATTCTTCATCCCGTTGTCTACTGCCTCTACCTCAGAAGTCTCTCGTACTACTTTGGCATTCTGGATGAGTTCCACTATCCTGCATGCCTATACTTATGCAGACCTTCCTCCACCCACGACGGCGAATCCATCGGAACTGCTCCCTTACAGCCATCAGGGAGGGATGCTTCTGGAGATCGGACACAGTCTTCGCCTTACACTATCTTCGAGATCTCTCAGTTAAGGATGTGGAAGGTCTGCACAAGTTTGGTCCCTTGGTCCTGGCCCAGCAGCTGTCATCGACCCGTGCTCTCAGATAAGAAGCAATCCTTCCTCACGTTGGTCTTGCTGTCTTTACATAATAAAAGATATCGATGTCATCCATATTGGTACTTTTTTTTTTCATTTTGGCATAGACCACCTCACCTAGGGAACTAGGGCGTGTCCGCACTGTCATAGCTATGACTCGATAGACTGAGAGGCCAGTCTTGTGCTACATGCAGAGGTGGTCGACACTCCGCTTACTGACCTCTACTCTTCGAGCAATCACGTCAGTGAAGTGTTGATTTCCGATTATCTGTGTGGTTTTCGAAGAGTTCCGCTCCTAAGACCTTTCTCGCCTCTGGCAGGGAGAAACGTTAAACAAGTCGAGCAACCGGGCTATTCCCTCTTTCCAGCGTGTGTCTGGGGGGTGGGGGTGGGGGGGGGTGTGTGTGTGTTTGGGGGGTAGTTCCGAAGCAGGGACAGGCCAGATTAAGGTCTTCGACTTTAATTCACTTGGGTCACTTGATAAATCGCGGGGAAGCGGGGCCTACTTGCCAAACTGCCTCCTTTTGCTTGCAAAAGTTGTGTCTGAAAACCGGATTAATTCGGGACCGCCCACTCCCTAGAGTTTTTGTGCTGTGTAAGCCATAGGGTTATCCGAAGCAACCCGTCACAAGTTTGGAGTTAGCATATCGGGAGTTGGTGCTTTCTCCTGATCTCCTTGTGTTATGCAACCTCACGGTTGTAGAGTTCACAGGGTAATCTGCGGCCCTCCTTCCAACCGTGAGATAATGCATACCGTGAGATAGGATAAGTTTCTAAATTTGGAAATTTTAACATAAATTGTATATTTATATACTTATCCTATCTCACGCGATGGATACCCACCCGACCTGCCCCACATCACAGATTACTGGAGGCTCCAAGACGAGAATGACAAGGGCGGGCTGTCAGGTGATCTGCACGCTTATTGAGATGATTGACAGGTCCTGCTATGGAGTGGGGCAGAGGTCAGGGGTCAGAGGCCAGAAAGTTTAATTCAACTTTGCCTACAGCACGTTTCCACACTTGGTCGTACAAGAAGAAGAGAGGTGCCTACTGTGAGATAGTATAAGTATATAAATATACAATTTTTGTTAAAATTTCCAATTCTATTCAAAACGATGATTTATGCACCTTTGACTTAAATAAAAGTATTATTAACATTACCTATTTCATGCATGGCGTTTGGTACACATTCACATAAAGAAATGATTTAACAAAACACTCACGATGGGCAAAAGTCACTCTGCATCAGGTAAAGTACACTTTCTTCAGACTTAATAGAATAATGAAAACAAAATGAAACATGAGAAACATAACCTTATAATAAGACGGAAGCCTACGTTTATCAAGGAAAATATCAGCTCGTGAAACATTATTGCTATGTCATACACCATTTAATTTTTTTTAGGTCTAATCCAACTGTTGATAAATACCAAAGGTATGTTTATCATATTATTCAAATAATACAATTTCAACTTATATTTAATACATTTATTTCTAATAGTAATACAAATTTACACACTTAAAATGTGCATATAAACCACGAAAGAGACGTAAACTCCCGCTATTTTAATCCATTTGTAAGATGCCATAATATCCTCTTACCTATTTCTTTTATAGTTTAATTTTTACGTAATCAGAAAATTATTATATCAAGATTAAAAAAATAATAATATGTATGGTCGCCTATTTCCCAATTCCCGTGGCTTTTAACCCGGTAACATGACACAACATTGGGAAATGCCTCTGTTTTCGAACCTCATTATGAACAACTACCTGGAAGATTCATTTGAAGGCAGGTATTGTTCAAAAGCTCTAAATCATCAATAATATCACAGTAACCTTGCCAGGAGAATTTTCGCAGTTGTAAGAAGCGGTTGGATAAAGATTGGTTTCTAATGACGCTTTTTCGCCACAGTCTGCTATAAGGTTCGTGATTGGTAAAAGTCATGCTCGTAAGCCAATCATATTACAGCAATGGATACCGTCCTCATAAACGAAAACTTTCAGACAAAGGTTTTGGGTACAATAATGCTATTCTGAACGTTTTAAGCAACAAATCGCTATATATACATAAATTATGGGACTATTGGACTTTTCGTGCTAGAAGGCGACCTGTGACAAATAATCTTTATGCAAATGTTTTCTCATTAAACATCGTGTCCGAGCATGAAGATCGAGGTGACGAAAGCCGAGATGTCACTTGACTTACATAACATGATCGCACGAAAGATGGAAACAGTAGCTTAGATGTACGTTTGACAACTTTTATGAAAACTGTTGATTTGGTACATTAGTTTACTCAATTTTAATGATTTCCTCGAAACGTCCATACTTTGCTCTTTGACAATGTTTAAGTGGACCCGTTGATAATCATTTGGAAAGACTTCCGCCCAATCCCCACCCACCACCACCACCCATATTACCTGAATATACATATATATCTTTTTCCTCACCATTAAAATTTAGGGGGCATATGGGCGGAAGTCTAATGTGCGGTGTTGTATGGGTTAAAATTGAACAAATAAATCTTTGGCGGTATAGCGGTACGTTACAATTTCGTATTGCGGTTTACCGGTATACCGGTAATACCGTGTAGCCATACTGTCCTGTATACCATACCTCTGCTGTATCATCGAGAGTTCAGTTGTTCAAACATTACTAACATTAACAGTATGTCATGTTTGGGATTACACTTTCTTAGTAAAATACAGATTCTAGTACTTTTGTTGAGCTAAGTCCCATACAGCATTCACACCTACATCCAGAGTCAGGCACAAAATCGCCAGCACGCTTTGTCAGCCACCCAGCAAGTTCAGCCACCACGGCTTCCACAAAATGGAAGTCGGACAACTGGTAATCTAGACCATGGACTTCATGTACAGCTCTGATGAGTGTAAATTTGCACGGCTCCCTCGGCCAGATATATAATCCCAAATATACAATATGTTAGATTTGACCACTTTCTCAATGGCACTGTGTATGCATTACCAACATTGTATTCTTGTTCTGCAAACGAACCAGGCTGCTTGTGTCACTGTACATGAATATATGGTTCATAATATCAACCGCTGGTCCATCAAACTGGATTCATCCCAGAACTCACCCTATATATGTTCACCATTCTATACTGGACACAAATAGTTAGGACTATATGTAAATTTTGAAATTATGAATAATGATCTATTTATTCCTTGACACACTGATAAAATATCAATCATAAAACAGTCTAAGTAACCTTAGGCTCAGTATTATTCGTTACACAGCTATACTGAGTCTAATAAAACCTAGTAGAAGGTCGCGTCACCTAACCTTTTGGACTGACCAATCAGAACACAGCTTACCAAATCGCGAAATTAAACTTCGCACATACCGTTTGAACCTTTACCTACAAAACTAGAACGATTCTGAATGCTATTTTCCGCACGATCGCTTCCGAGTGATTCACGCAATGCGTAAACAGTCGCTGAAAATACCGTTTGTGTCAATGTTCAAGGATGTCATCTTGCGAAATTATAAGCAAGTAGTAACCATGTCATTAGAAACCCATAAGCGTATATACTGCAGGTAAAATATCTGGGTTATTTATGCGGATTTTCGTTTGTTTATAGATCAGTGTCAGCGACCAGGGAAGAGAAAATCCAAAAACCGTTTTGTCAGTCCCGTCGAACCCTAACAAGTAGTCGTTGTCTGATTGGTTAAATCCGTTCGGCCGTCTCGCGTTTGATTGGACGGTCATAGGTCGCTCAAAGGTTAGCTGACGCGACCTTCTACTAGGTTTTGTTAGACTCATCATTATTTATGTTATTTATTTGCAGGTTTTGTCAGTGAGAGCCCTTTATGCCAATTCAATGCAATCCATTTTAGCCGAATGTTCACTGAAAAACATGAAAATATCATGCTCGATTTGGATGAAAATAATGAGTTGAAATGCATTCGTCACAATTTTGACTTGCTTAAAAAGAAGTTGATTTAGGATCAGGGGGTTAGGATAGGGTCGGTCGGGTAACCGGAAACGGACATATTGGGAGGGGGGGGGGGGGCTTATCAATATTTTGCATTGTACCTGTTCTTTATTACTCAGTGGTAGTACAAGTTTTGGCTGACACCATCCATATTCAACCTGTCTTGCATATACATTTGCACTGTCTACATACCCTCAGAGGGCAAATGGTTTGTGACACACACTATTTATTGTGTTCAGGGGCTCCTTTCACGAGGCTTATTGTACTAAGGCTAACCTTAACTCCCATTCTTTAACATTGCACTAAGGTTACCTTAGTGACTTACGATCACCTTAGTCCTTTGTGAAAGGAGGCCCTGAATTTCTTAATATCTGCCAAGGTTGCCTATCTGTGAAAATGCTATTACTAGTATTAGCCGTCCTGAGCCATTTCTGTTGTGCTGGATTCCCCACATGGCCACAATAAATTGGTATTTATTTACTGTAGCCTATCCTAAGACTATAGAACATCTATTTAGCCAATAAGTGCCACTTAAGTTGCAACGACAGAACAACAATAAATTAATCAGTACACATTCATCGAAATCAGTCCAAAATCAAAGTCAGGATGCCATAATATATTTAGGTTTCCCCATTCTTTATGTCTTTTAATGAAGTTGTGAAACTCATCAGTGTATATTACAAGTGAACAGATGTGAGTGGCATGAAGCATGAATGTTTGATATGACAGGTGTGTTGTGTACTGTATCAGGTAAATACTTAAGGGATCACACATCAAAGTTCTTCAGGAATAGGAAGACACTAAAATAATGTGAGTCTGGATGTCAGGGCCTAGATTTCCGACTGACTGACTGACTGAGTTTGGTTTTACGCCGCTTTTAGCAATATTCCAGCTACATCACGGCGTGGGACACCAGAAATGGGCTTCACACATTGTACCCATGTGGGGATTCGAACCCGGGTCTTCGGCGTGACGAGCCAACGCTTTAACCACTAGGCTACCCCACCGCCCCCCTAGATTTTCCGAAGCTCTCTTAGCGCTAAGATAGACATAAGTTAATGTTAATGTATGGCACTTAGACCATCTTAAAGCAAAGAGAGCTTCGAAAATCTAGGCCCTGGTATAAGGAAGCAAGGATGAACATCTTATAGTTATTTATAAACTAACATCTAGTCTCTGACATGAAAATTGTAGAGAAAATACAGTTCCTAAATTATAATCATAAAATATGATAAAAAGGAGCCCAGAGACTTTCTCTATTTTCAGACCCTGAAATCTAGACTTGCCACATAATCTAGTCTTGCATGAGCTTTCTTGGATATATTTGTTTTAGGGTCTGTATGACAGACAGTTATTTAATTCTGGTCTGAGTATCTTATGAAACTAAGCATGCTGTTGAAATTTGCAGTCTTTACTTAAGGATGACTGGTATTTTCCTGCTACACAGCAACAGAATGTGATTTACTGGTGCCACATGTTACATTACAGTGGAACACAATGCATGTGGGAACTGCAGGCCGTTAAACTCTATGCCAGGGTTAAGGTCACGGTGCTTAGCATGGACCTTCTTACAACATTACCAACCAAGTGTCTGCACAATGTCAGTCTGTACGATGGATATCATGGTAAGTAACTGTGAGTGAGTGAGCGTGTTTAGTTTTACGCCACACTCAGCAATATTCCAGCAGTATTGTGGCGGTCTGTAAATAATCGAGTCTGGACCAGACAATCCAGTGATCAACAGCATGAGCATCGATCTACGTAATTGGGATACGATGACACGTGTCAAGCAAGTCAGCGAGCCTGACCACCCGATCCCATTAGTTGCCTCTTATGACAAGCATGGGTTGCTGAAGATCAATCCTAACCCAGATCTTCATGGGTGGTACAGCTTGTTCGGCTTGACCTGATCAAGTGCATACTAATGAATTGCATGACTGTGTCACAGCTGCTTGGGTCTATTATTGTGAAGGGGTGCACCTTGTCAGTTGATTGTCAACATGTCCGAACAGCCGAGACAAGGTCGCCGTTTCACACCTAAGTGTCGAGAAATCGTCAGCAATTTCCTAACTTTCTTTTAAAATGAAACTACAAACATATTGGAGTTGAACATGAAATAGAAAAAGTGATAATTGAACTGGGTGTAGAGAGTGACAACGAGAGTGAATCGGATTGTGAAATTAACTGACGTCTGTACGTTGTAAAGTTAGTAAAACAAACTAGATAACATATGACTGTATAAACAACTCAATTATAACATGAAATGATTGGGTTTTTTCAGAAGTGTTGTTTTCCGGGACAGGTTTTGTAACGAATCCATGCATGCATGTCTTGCACGAACGCAACATTAATAACCATCTTTGCTCCCCTGTTTAATGAAGTTAACTCGACCTGCCGTTTGTGCAATTTGACCTCCCGGGTCTTGCATATGTAGAGTAGCTCAGGTCAAGCTGAACGAGCTGAAAGTAGCTGTAGCCTGAGACATGTCTGTGGTTACATCACAAGAATATGGTCATTGTTTTACATGGAAATGGGGAGCATCATAGTGACACAGTGAAATAAACAGGGCATTCGTGACCAACTCAGGTTATTCCGGGAAAAGCCAAATAAAAACATGCCCTCTATTTCATATTGGCCTGTGAACATCATAACCACTTCAAGCAAGAATATTAACTCTATTCCAAAGTAAGAGCAGTACTGAGGCATGCACATGGTTTTTTTTAAAAGAATAAAAAATCTTTGATACTAATAATAGTAACAGCAATTATATGTTTCATGGAAATGACAGTTGTAAAATTCTTTGAAATATTTCCATATACCGACTCAGGCGTATTCAAACCAACAACCCCGACCTTGTCGTTTTTTATGAAACCATTGGAATCATTATTACCATTGAAATTTCTGTCCCTTTTGACGGTAATGTGATTGACAAGTTTCGTGTCATTTGAGCAATGCCATTTCGTATATCAATTTAACCAGACGACCAAAAAATCACTTGACAATTTCATTGACTGCAATTGGTTATTTCCGAACATGACACCACTTCACATGTCCAACTCAAGTTTGACAACACCAAAATTTTGATGGAGACGTTGTTGAGAATAGAGACCAATCCTATTTCTCGACAACAGTTTGACAAGTCTGAAATTGGTGCTGGTGGCAAGTTGTTGGAATGTTCACACTCAGAAACAACCAACAGCAGTCAACGAAATTGTCATGTGATGTTTTGGTCGTCGGGTCAACTCGACAAAATGGCGTCACTCAAGCGACATAAAAGTTTGACAACATGACTGGATTATGTTTGATGTGTGAAAACGCGAGAGACAACTTTTAACATTTTAACAAGATGTGTTGTCAAACTTTGGTTTGCAGTGTGAAGGCCGCTTTAAAATATCCCCAATGAACTGAAATGATATTTAAGATTAATGTTGATTAGTTACATATAAAGTATACATATACACATACTTATACAAATGGATATTAAGTAAAATTTGGAATGTCACATAGATCGTCAGAGAAAAATATAGATAGAGTACATACCATTCTGTTTCTGGATTTGAATCTCTCAAGGTATTTTGCTATATCTCAATCAGAAACTTCAATTCATGCAACACAGTTCTGTTTGCTATTTACCTTGCAATATATATATAGAACGTCATACTAGTGCATTTGGATGTTTTGTATTGAACGAGATGTCATGGGAGCAGAGAAACAACGAGTTCAAAGAACGAGTTGTTTCTCTGTTCCAAAGATATCTTCGAGTCTATATAGAGGATATTATATGAGTGCCTATGTCATACTATGTTTACGACATGAATGCCTAAATGTTGGTATTTCCCGAGCGAGAGCGAGGGATATACCGATATTTAGGCACGAATGTGGGATGTAGGCGAAAACCTACACATGCTATTTGTCATCATAATTTATAATGTTGAGCATTTACTCCAGACATGAGAAGTGCCAAATGGGAACCTTTGTCTGGTAATCTGAGTGGTGTTAGCACTAATTATACCTGTTATAAATTCATTAACTGACCACCAAGTGAATGATGACAAATAGCATGTGTAGGTTTGAGGTTTAGTCTCCATTCGCCTACATCTCATTTCGCCTACATCCCATTTCGCACACAAAAACAATGTAGGCTAATTGGGATTAGAAAATGCACCCCTACTCATATAATGAACCTGACACACTGGTCGTCAGTGCCATACTAATAAGGTAAATCTTCCAAATTATCCTTACTCAAGCATGATCCATAGATGTGCCTTTTGCGGTTTAGACCCAGATATGAATTTTATTTTTTTGCGGTTTCCATGGAAACGTGACTTAGGCTGTGGCTATGAGAATGTCATTTTGTCCGGAGCAGATATTCTAAGCCATCAAACTTGTTACACATATCAAGCATGATCCATAGATTTGCCATTTGACAGTTAGACCCAGATACGATTTTTCTTTTCTGTGGTTTCCATGGAAACGTGATTTAGGCTTTGACTATGAGGATGTCATGTTGTCCGGAGTAGATCACCCAAACTATACATGATAGCTTAATCAAACTTGGTACACATGTTCACCATGGTCCATAGATGTGCCTTTTAGGGGTTATACCAGTGTGTGAATTATACGTTTTGTGGTTTCCATGGAAACGTGACTTGAACTGTGACTCTATGAAGAAGTCATTTTGTCCGGAGAAAATATCCCAAACTCTCCATGCTAGCTTATAACTAAATGTGATTTCATGCCAGGCATGATCCTTAGATGTGCCCTTTGTGGGTTATACACATGTCTGTCGCGTTTACATCTAAAAATGATAGACTTTCACAAGTATTTGGAAAAAGACTAAACTTTAAAGTAACCGAAGTTGACCATAATTGATCTGTGGCATCACCTGTTTTTATTTCCTTATAAATGCCTTGTCAAAGTTGGCACTGTTGCGGGGGATATTGATGACTTGGTCTTCTTGTTTTATTTCGCGCCATTAATATTGTTTCTTGGACTGTACTGATGAGTCCCCGGTGGGGCGAAATATGTTTCAATTGAATATACTAGGATAACACTGTCCTAAGGTAAGGTCTAACCCTACACCCTACGGATCGGAAGGGGTTGTTTGCCTGTAAAACGTGTCAGCTCCCTAATGATCGGAAAGGGCTCCCACCGTAACCTAAAACCCTAATCCTAAGGATCGGAAAGGGTTCCATACCCTAACCCAAAACCCTTACCCTAAGGATCGGAAAGGGTTCCATACCCTAACCCAAAACCCTTACCCTAAGGATCGGAAAGGCTGCCATACCCTAACCCTAAACCTTAACCCTGAGGATCGGAAAGGGTTCCATATACCCTACGCTAAGGATCGGAAAGGGTTCCGTATCCTAACCCTAAGCTATAACCCTGAGGATCGGAAAGGGTAACGTTATTTGTCTCTAGAGATGCGTCAGCTGCCTAGCCTAAGGATCAGAAAGAGTTCCGGGTTGTAGTCAAAAGGGCCAAAGGACAAAAGGGCCAAAATTTAAAAAGTCAAAAGGGCCAAAGAAAAGACCAAACCCTAACCCTAAGGACCGGAAAGGGTTGTTTGCCAGGCAGACAGATAGTTTATTCAAGTCTCACCTCATTACACAAAAATTCAAAAATGCAGGGATATACGTAAAAACGTCTTTAAAATGCAATGAGCCACTCTATACAGTGTTACGAGAGACTATTAAAGGTGACATGCAACCAAAAAATCAAACATAATTAAAACACAATTATCACATATTCATGACATATAATATACATTGCTGGTTATGAAAAAACATATAAACAAAATAATAAGCGTACAATCGATAATGAAAAGTGCAATATTGTGTACTTGGGTTTACTTTCCAGGAAACGAAGCAGTCGGGATACCGAACCCAGTCAGAGCGGGTGGGTGTGCACTCAAGTGTAACGGCTGGTTCATTTGCAGATGCCCTCACGGCTCATTGTGTGTGTATATAAAGAGATGTTGGGTATTGTAAATACATGCTCATTTTTTGTGTATAACATTTTACAATCAACAGACATCATAACATGTCATGTGTTCAAGTATCACACATGCCTGTCTGTGTAATTACATAATGTGACAGAGACCGAAATCGGGCCATAAATCAATGCATTTTGTTCATGGTGTATAGCCTGATTGGTGTTAAGTTCAAATTGCATGTGGTGAGTGATAGCACCTTTGTATTGAAAATTGTCATTAGCTGACAGGCAGGCAGACACACAGGTGTCAATAAAACAAGACATCGAGTTTTGTCTGTGACAACGACATATCTATATCACAGTTAGAAATTCTGTCAACGCTAAATAATGACATTGCTTTTAAGTATCGAACTGAGAAAGTGACTCGGTAAGAAGAACGTGTGGTGAAATAGACAAATGAAATTATATAAACAGTTAATTTACTGTCATAACATATAAAAAGCTCGCGCCTGTGAGATATCAACAAAACATTAGAAAAATAGCTCACACCAAAGCCTTCACCGAGTATTCACCGGACAACCCGCATCCAAGCTGCGCGAACCTATTTCACTGCGCACGTGCTATGAGCGCAGCCCAGCTGTTGAAACCCGTTTTCCCTCCGAAAAGTCGGGGGAAAGTTAGTGAAACGTTTGAACTCCGATTTCGCGCGGTTTTTTTCATCGCGTTATTTTTCAACTTTATAAGTTGAATTTGCATTTTGACGATTTGTTTCGGTAAGTCCATACCGAAAGCTATCAGAATCGGCAAAGTTGTGTTTTACGTTGCATGTGCCCTTTAAGAAATACCTAAAAGGGCGTATAAAATACATAAAACAATACTTGTATAATGTTATAACTCAAAATATAGAGTATAAATACATATAAAAGCTATCACAGGAATTACGATTATATTATAAAGACAAAAAAAACTTAGGAGTGATAAAGTAACCGTTTTCTTCGTTTGCGTGAGGCTATCAGCGATATAACGAAACAGCGGGCGCTATAGTGCGATAATTGGATGGCATGACCATACGCTTTGAGCCCACACAATTTTGATGGATCGATACTATTGCATGATCACATGCACCGAACACAGACCATAAGTGATTCACATCATGTGATAGTGTTTCGTTTTCCCGAAAAGGTTATTCGCTTCACAACATGTGACATTGATTCGTTATTCGCTACTAGAGTTTGGTATGGAAGCATCTACTAGCGTGATCACCATGCCAAGTCGGCGATCTCAACTTCTGGTTGTTTTCATAACAACATTGGGTATCTGGACACGAATACTAGGTCAACCTGACACAGGTAAGCTTTGATTGCTGACCACGCCAGTACAAGTTTACGCTATCATACATAGCAGTCCCTTCTGTAAGCCAAAAATGGAAATACATAGGTTTTGGCGTTAACTGAAGTGTATGGCAGACTCTAGATTGTCAAGTGTCATTATGCAATGGTCTCGACAGTTAATTGGGTTAATTCAGTCTATGGCTTACTTTCTAATATACAGCTTCCAGTAAATGACATCTATAACATGACAGGGCTTGATGTTAAATCAGCTTGTGAGTGTAAGTTCTGTGACTCCCACGCAGTTGAGGATGAGATTCATTTTTTTATCAGTTGCCCATTATATTTAGATTTGCGTTACAGTTTTCTCATGGAGTTGAATCAGCTAGACTCTGCTTTCTCGCTGCTGCCTGCCGTTCAGCAGACTGTTGACGACCTTGGCCTTACCCTGCCCCGCACTAAAACGAGCAAGGGAGCTCATTGGCTATAAATAGACCCAGCAGGCACATCAACGTTGTTTCAACGTTGAGAATAGGTTGATCCTCAACGTTGAAAATAGATTGAAAATAGGTTGTATATGAAAGTTTTTTTGACGTAGATATCCGACGTGGAATCAACGTTGAAGTTTGACCGATTATCAACGTTGAAAAAAGGTTGATCCTCAACGTTGAAAATAGGTTGTATATGAAAGTTTTTTTGACGTAGATATCCGACGTTGAATCAACGTTGAAGTTTGACCGATTATCAACGTTGCGAATAGGTTGATCCACAACGTTGAAAATAGATTGAAAATAGGTTGTATATGAAAGTTTTTTTGACGTAGATATCCGACGTCGAATCAATGTTGAAGTCTGACATATTATTAACGTTGAAAATGGGTTGTTCCGTGGTGGTGTCTGGGAGGTATTACGCTTTCCTGTAAATAGACTCGCATTTCATCTTTATACTACAATAAAGTAGCACCAAACTCCTGCATCCAGCTAAAATACCCAAAAAGCTACCTGCAATAAACAGTGTTCAAACAGAAAATTGCAGTAAAAATATTTACCTGATAAAATACTTGGTTAAAATTCCACATTCAATATAATGTTCATTTAAGTTTTATGTCAGTTGGACGTATAATTCCCGTAAGAAGAAAAGATCATTCCAAATTAAGAAAAACTATTTACTGTTGTATTGTTACCTTGAAAAGGTGAAAATTGTCCCGAGAAGACATTTTGTCTGAATTTCAGCTCTTAGACAGACCTCTGAATAAACACAATGCAATTACTTTCACCATGAACTGGATCCAAGATGACCAGGAACTATACCTGAAGACAGCACATAAAACAAATCACTTTTCATGAAATCTTTATGAACACACACGCACACAGAAAACGTGGTTTAATGCATAATGTAAAACATCACACATGACATAGTCTGTAGGTGATCTCTGTTGTGCTAATAACACAATATCATCTGCATATAGCATCAAAGTGACATTTACGCAACCAATTTCAATACCACAGTTCAGATTTTTCAACACAATTACAACTCCAAAAACACAATTATCAGCTCCTCTTCTTTCTGCCACTCCCTGCCTGGCGGTCAGGTGGATACTTCAGAAACGTTCCTAACTCTTTCTTGAAATTTGCTTCGGATGCATTCCCATCTCATTCCCTTGAGATAGGACACATTCTGAAATTTTATATTTAAATACATGAATAAGTTATATGGAAGATATATTGTCTTAAATGATTCAAGTATTTGTTTAATCAATCACTTGAAAGGTTCATTTCACTGCTGTAACTTGGCATGTGAACATATGAACAGCATCAATACAAAATATGACGAAAAGTGTAAACGATTTATATTTTCAACCGAAGGAATGGAAGTTTTCTTAAACATTTTCAAAGAAAATCCTCAATTGCAAGTTGATAATTTAATTAGACTATGAATTACCGGTAGGATGAATTAGACGATGCTTTACTGTCATATATTATTTGCTATGGTCATGATGAAAATGCTGCACTTGGTAATTAACTTACCAGAGATGATTGAATACAACCTTGTATTCTTAAAAGAAAACTTGCCGTTTTGCCCATCAGCATTCATTCTTGACATCAAATTGTTTGACATTGTCCTGCAAAACAATGGAAGATTGTTGTTATTCTGTCAGATTTAGTTTTCTTTAGAGATTCTCGGAAATGATTATTTCAAATTAATAGGAGTTGAACTGATGTAGCAATTTTGCTACCAGGAGTCATAAATTGTAACAAAAGCCATTTTACATTAAATGATAAGAAAACAAAATGGGTGGTGGTTCACAGGTCAAAGAACAAGTCTATTGTGGGAGGTCTCCCAACACCATTTGTTCCCAAACACAAGGAAGTATGGATCATGGAGTTCTGAAAACAATAATGAGCTCTCATAAGTATACAATATATTCTCTATTATCTACTCTCTCTCTCTGTCATTTGTACACTCATAAAACTCAGATAAATAACTTTTTTATAATTCATATATGTTTACACTTAATCTCTTATAGGAACGCTTAGAAAATCTCTCATATAATGAATTATGTGTGCGTATTATCTGCGACGTCATAACTATGCTTCTCTGAATCATGAACAATAAAATAATGAGATTAAACTCTACATTGTCAGAAATAATCTATCATACCATGAATAATAAGACATTGAATAACATCTCTTACAACTCCAATCTACACTCAAAAAGACTTAAATGTACTCGTAAACAAACATCGCTGGCTAACGCAAATTCTTGGAAACAGTGCATCTCTGACTCTCAATTCCAAGAAATGGAAGTCCTACTCTATTTGACCAAAGGGGTGACAGGTGGCCAAAACATATTAAATGTAGGTCATACACTGAAAATAACTCTGATTTAAAACACTACAAACATACACCTTCTCTCTAATATACTCGATAGATAATCTTAACAAGGGAACATGTACATAAAATGCTGATATCTAACAACACCTGTACTTTATATAATGGACTCTTCCAAATCTCAGTATGTTTCACTGCACACATATTAGATTGCAAATAATGAAAAACCTACCCTTTGACAATAATAAAAACATCATATTCAAATTCTACAGCTGACCAAATACCTGAAGAGTGTGTTTCCCAGCAATAAACATCTCTATATATCTATAAATGTATGACTTCTGTCCTCTCGCGTGCTATCTTGCATCCAGCTGTTTACGGCGGAAAACAATATGGCGCCAAGCAAGGAGTGCTCATTAAACTAAACATCTCCGGGAGAAATCATTGTCAGTTTTTCTCTTAAATGATCAACCTTAATATATAAATGAAAATAAAGACCAACTATTATCACCAAAAAGACCAAACATTATCACAAATATTCAAAACAGGTGGTAATGAAAGAGCATTATCATCTTTCTCTTAAACTTTGTGGTGATATACTGGAAACAAGTGAAATGTTAAAACGTGTTACCTTAGCCTTGCTCCTTTATGTGATCCACAAAATTGCTGCCACCCAGTCTTCGAAGATGAGATTTCTGCAAATTCCATTAAAATAATCTTATTTCATAATTAAATGTTCCTTACATTAAAATTACTTCTTTTGTATGTAAGATTTTAACCTTTAAGAGACATGAATTATCATATCCCTTCCAAACAAGTGTAAGAATGAAAGTCTGTGGGTGCAGTTTTGTTAATTGTCCCATCAAAGAATCATTAGTGAAGTTACACTTTTGTAAATAAATAAAAGTTCAAATAAATTATATACAATTTCATCCTTAACAAAGACTTTCACAAGACATTTTAAAGTGAAAATTTTCGTTGCATTTCCTTACGCCATTCTCCACCACCACCACCCCCACCCCCCCCCACCCCAATAATATACATATGTTGATAGGGTTCAGGGCGTGCTCAATGCATCATTTACTGATAGATCTATTCAGACGAACAAATGTTCATAATAATGGGATGGAATATAAAATGTTGATTAATCCTATCCGATTTTGTATAGCTGCCCTTAGGGACCGTTCATAATGTATGGCTTTGGGGTGATGTTGATTTTTATGTACAATGTGAATTACACCGCCCCCTTCCCCCCCCCTCTAAAAGTGTATGAGTATATACAGAATAAGAGACGGCCCACCCTGCATGTCATGTACATTATCTATGACGCCCTCTCCCCTTCCCATAATTTCTAAACATAGTGCGTGTGTACAAAAATGCTGACCCATTAGCTCCCCTGAACAAAACGGGTGACACCCCACCCCACCCTCCAACCCTTACAATCAACACCACCACCCGCAGCCATATATTTAATTATGAACGGTTCCTTATATTGATGTACTTCATTGATTATTTGAAAATGTATATTTGCAAAATTCAAATCAGGTGATGGGTACGAAAGGAAATCTTATTTGATTATATAATAAATTATATATGCATGCAAATATATTGAAAAATAACAAAACAAAATTTTGAGAAACATGTACTGTGACATACCGGTAACCTTGTGAGATAAAACATGAGCCCTAATTCGGAGTTTCTTGCTACTGCTAGATTTAAACGGCATTCCTACGTTTTCATTATACATGAAGGACATACTTACCAAATAAACACAGCATGCCGTGAAGATGGTGAAAATAGAACGATATTGCGTTGAACTTCGCCAAAGTGAACTGACAACGATCAGCTGCCTTTGCGCGCGCGATAATTGTGCGCATGTCCGGATATGGCCAAACGAGGCGATCGAAAGGTCAACATCTGGCTTGTGTTTGAAACAAATTGTCGGGAATTATACAATTTTCACAGTTTTGTGGGAAAATATCGAATGTAATGTAATTTGGATAACTGATGACTTTATACCTAAAACTGCGATTTACGTAATATTTCCGTCCGTGGATCGATGCACAATCAAATATATATAAGATTATATCTGTCACTAGCTCGATCTTGATCTTTTATGAAAATAATGTTCCCGAAATGATAGTTGCTAAGTTGGATACCTATTACCAATATGAATTATGTATCAAATTTGCCAAGGAAACAATTAGTTGACATTTTGTTGGTTCCTTACGTTGAAACAACGTTGACAACTAAACGAATCTCGACTAACTTTCTTTGGTCGCATGATAAACGTTGAATCAACGTTTATGAAAGGTTGATCAACCAAACAACCAAAATTCAACGTTGATTCAACGTTGATTCAACGTTGTGTGCCCGCTGGGCGAATATGTCCCATCAGATCGCTGACTCTTTTCAGTTCGGGGCAGGGTAAGGCCAAGGTCGTCAATGGGGAACGGGCACGACACAATTCTGTTTGCGATGAATAGATGTACGTAAACTCATTATGACAGTGAGGTGTAAGTGTCTCCGAAAGAATGGCGACTAGCACGCTGACAGGTGCCATCAGTCCAACATGTTTTGGTGCATGTCGTTTGTGTATACTGTGAAATAAACAAGAAAATGGTTGAGTTACCGCCACAAATTCTGAACAGGGATTTTGGCTCGGAATCGAGAATCACGATTTTTCGAGCTTCCGAAGACCCTAGCTCCCAAAGTACTGCTTCGATTTTTGTGCTCTATGTCTCACATTGTAGGTAAATATATTGGCTTGAAATGTGTGCATAATTTAAATGGGATAAATACAGTGAGCATTGTTGAATTCGCCCTCAAACGAACTTAGTGCGTTGACCTCGTTACATCCCGTACCTTTTATATAGTGCTAAGACCCCGTTAATGACAGTACATACCTTGATGGCAGTTTTTGGCGTTACAAGCCCCTATGGTCCCACATCATTTGTTACATCTGTACATAATGTTCTGAACTAAACTTTATCAATATGTTTAGACATATCTGTATACGAGGGACGTCCCAAAAGTAGTCGGCCTAACTATGTTCTCGATGTCCAGTGTTAGAAAAGCCTCCATTTTATTTTGAAGGAATCATTACCAAAGCCATATCCAGAATTTCACATACGTGGGTAATGATGTTAACGACATATTAGTCATCACAACACATTGGGGTATAATATTTCTTTAAAAATTGCAGAAAGTGAAAAACGATCTGTCTTTTGTACCTGCAAAGATTAAATATTGCTTCATATATATGTAGACGGGGCTGTTTTTAAAGGACACCCCCGTTTGAATCTTTCAATAACATTGTGTCCAGATATTCAAGCTGGCACTGTTTGCAATATACTGAGTGCTGACACTTGTGTGAACATTCAGTATTTAGTTTGAACCCTTGGTATCAGGTATGAATAAGTGAAAACATTAGAATAAGTTATGCCCTTATGATTACGTCATCTGAAAGGGGTTGGGTAGTGTCTCGAAAACAAGCTCTTTCAGTAAACATCATGGGGGAGTCACTTTAACAAGCGATTGTAGTTTCATTTTGCATTTTTATGCACTTTAATATCTACGTTTGATTCTAGAGGACTTCTGCCTATCTCAAACACACAAACTGTTTCTTGCATATTTTGTTTCCTGTAGTTTGTGATGCATTTTTTGCAGATTTTGCTTTTTGGGGGTACCAAGATAAAAAGTCAAACAAAACGGGGATTGTGAGGCTGGAACATGGGAAAAGCAATTTGCTTGAGGTTGACAGATAATATGTAGAAAAATAAAACATAAAATCAGCTGCATTTGTATAATTTTCTAGGTGAAGGCGACTATGTTTGAACGCCCCTCGTATATGCAAAACAACTGGGTTTTTTCGTATGAAATAGTTGTATTATTAAATTCATTTGACAGCCCAGACATTGCACGTGAAATTTTCATCACATACATGATATCTTCAGGTTTGTTCAATATTGCTCACTCCCTCAGATTACTTCTTGCAACTTAACAAGTTAAGTCAGTCAGAAAGATTCTTTATTTTGTCTATCCTGTCTTTTGGAGTCATGTGGACCGAATGCATTCCTTTTCTAATTAAGTCTTGTGTTCATTAATTATCATTAGGTAGTGCACAATATGTCCTCGGTTTATAGGGTTCCGGATAGTCTATATCATAGCCCTGGATTCCTTATTTTATTTGTTAATGGTTGTTGTAATCATATGTAATTAGGTGCATCATGTTGGTACGGATCATCTGTCAGATGGGCTGCCCGCAATCTTTGCGTCATTAATTGAGGTGTGGATTTCAGGGCTGCGGTGAGGGTATATGACACTCAAAAGAGTTTTATATCAATACTTTGATGTACGAAACATAATGTACTGTTCACTACTGATACAATTTTTCAACGATTAAAGAACTTAGCTAACAGAATTTTGCTGCCTGGTATGAAGTTTTCGATAAGAATCATGCGATTGACGGTGAGAGATTCAAATACACGCACGTGCGTTTGTTGACATTACGGCTCTCATGTTTCCAACTGAGGGTATTTCAGACGATCTTGCGGGCTTGCTATGGAGATTGTACGTGCGCTTACAACAATTTTAGAAAATGTAATTATAAATCGCTACGAGTTTCAAAACAATAATATTAGACATAGATTTCTGCACGTAACTAATCAACTTTAATTTTTAACATTGGGCATATATTTCACATCTTTGGGAATATTTTAGTCTGACTCTTTTGTTTTGGTCATTCATATATTTTTCAGCGAATTCATTCAAAATTCCACTTTGGGTATGACAGCAAGGTTACACGAATGTTCAGTTTGAGAAATATTTTAAAGTCATTTTTGAGTTTCTGCTTTGGGATTTAATGTAGCTTTAATAAGTGTTATTTACATATTTAATAAAACAAATCCCATTTGTGATTATCAAACCCTATTTAGAAATAGAATTGGAAACATAAGGTGAACATCTGGTAATAATTACGTCAGAATAAGTCCGTAACAAATAAGATTTTCTCCTTCTTTTAGTTGTATCAAAAAGGTTTAATTCTTTAAAAACATAAACAGCAATACAATGTATGATTACTTCGGTGATATTAAGTACCATTGGAATCAAACAAGAATAGAGTTATCGTTCCTGTTTAAAGTAGTTCTGATGTTCATGCGCCAATATGAAATCCTTCCAGAGGGGCACGAGTCGCTATTCGGCTTGTCCCGGAATAACACGAGTTGGTCACGAATGTGCTTTTCCTAGAGCGCGCAGTGGTTTGTACACCTACAGTCATTGGACATAAGTGTTCGTCACTGTGCATAATTTGGTGCAGCTAGAACAATTGTCTTGAATTTAATTTTCGTTTGATCTTGTACATATTTTGCACGTGTCATGAATCATCTCAGCTGCAAAGACATAAATTCCGTTCTATTTTCCATTCAGTATTTCAAGAATGACCACACTTTGATTCATGTGTGTCATGGTTAGGACAGGCGGTCTATGGGGAAAGAATACACAATGTTGTATATATGTTGCTCATGTAACTACAACTACAAAATAATTGAAGGAACATTACAGGGAAGTTATGTATCTGTGACCGAGATTATTTTCTAACAACCTGCAAAATTTGACAACCAAATAACGAAAACTGAATTATCGGATAATGAAAATTATTACAGCTAATAAGCTATACTAAAATAACATGCAGGTCTATGAGGATTTTGCCGACTGACGAATACTTAAGTCCCAGGCGACGCGACGTGATCACAAGTTTGGTCACCGAAGTACAGGTTTCCTCGAATATATGGCGGTAAAGGCTTTATTATGTGTTTATGTTTATGTTCAACTATATTTCCGAACTGTGCCCACTGAACAACAGCCATGGTTCTTTCAGAAAAAGTTGCATGAATGATTATTTCACGAACTTCATGACCGAAGCTCAAGCGGTACTTGTGCATTAGTCTGGAAAAGGTGAGACAGCCCCATACTGTCATGGATTCGTCGAATTTTGAACAGTCAGCCATACTAACCAGTCATGCTTGAGTGGTTCTATGCTAATCGGTCGATTCTCGGCGTGCAACAGACCGTGTTAACACACTGAAGAGGTTGCTTGTATTGGATTAGGCTGCATGTTTTCTTAAATAGGTAAAGGGTTCTCAAATGATTAAGGGAATTTTGCAATAAACTCTTCTATTTGGTAATATTTTAAAGGTATCCTCTTTTGTTTTAATAATAATAATGTCCACTTGTATGGCGCCGTTTCCACACACTAGTGTATGCTAATGGCGCCCCGTGTGTACAGCTAAAAAAACAAAGATGAATAATAGAACTTTGACTAAGGGTATTAGTACAACGTGAAATTGATCTTAAAGGCCGGTGTTCAAACTTATACAGAGATAGGGTGTGGCCTCCTTGCCTTGTCAAAGCGGTCTTTCGATGCAAAGCAATGCAGTATTCAAGTTAATTCAATGAAATGTCACAAAATTGACTCACCAGTTCATGATGAAATTAAGCCATACTGTAAAGAAGTATGTTATGATGCAGACAGACTACAAAACCTGCATTTTTAAAATATACTTCTTCTTTTTTAAATTTGAATTTGCCACTGTATCAGTCAAGAGGCCACAGGAGGTGCGTCTCCATAGAATTCAGGGTTTCATATTTCGCTTCCTTCCCAGACAGCAGTGAAAGGTGTTAACATGCCAACCAAACAGAATGATCCTGTTTCACAGCGACACGAAAGGATTGGAACAGTGGAGATATACAATTATCTCCAAGAGAGGGATGTCCATGTTAATGTACACACCCACGACAGAAACCAATCTGTAAATAAACTCATTCGGGACAGTGGAACAATTAACCAAAATGACATATGGCATGGCGTAAAATCAGTAGCCAAATCCCTTTCTGCTGTATCCACGGGGCCAAAGCACAACCATGGCAGTACCTGGCATGAACAGCTGTCAGACAAAGTGCAACCTGTTGCTACACACTTCCATCATGCCATTCGGAACTGTAACGGTGACAGCGAGAATCTGAGATCTTGCCTTATAAATGTGATCGAACATTATAAGAACAATCATTCTGATTGCAGCCCATCGTCTAGGGGCAAGGAAGATCCGAACGATGAACCATCACGTATAATGCTCACAAGCGAGAAAGCTGTGTCATTGTTGAAAGGTGTTTTCACAAATTCCATCATTTTCAAATATGCAGACGACTTCAGTTTGGCTAAAGATACCTTCTGTGTTGAAAGTTTCAATAATGTTGTGAATATTTTTCAAGACAAACGAATCTCATTTTCTGGCAGTGTTTACAATATGAAATCTCAATTAGCTGTTTGCCACTTGAATGAAAATGTGAATAGAAGCTATATTTCTGAATGGCATTCAAGGAATCCTGGTGCACAGAGATGTCGCAGGAAGAGGAATTACAAATCTGTCTCCTACAAGTACAGGCGCAATGGCTGGAACAGATATCTTGGGATATTATTTTGACCTGAAGCCATTATATCTCGCCATCAGATAATTCATTTTCCCTTGCTGACCCTCTAATTTGCTGACTTGTATATCTTTACTGTCACTATTAATTATCTCCACAGTGTTACTTCATAGATAAAGTCTTGAGAAAGCTATGAAAATTAGTATAACCTCGAGAAACAGCGATCACGGAAGTTGAAGAAGAAAGACTCTGTCTCACATTGATGGTTACTCCCGTCCAGAGAGAAACTATATATAATCTATTTCATCACCATAGCTGGGATATAATAGAAGATCCCCATTCCGAGGTGGCTCTTCCCTCTCCAGGGAGAAACTATATATCATATATTTCATCACCATAGCTGGGATATTATAGAAGTTCCCCATTCCGAGGCAACAGTTACAACAGTTCCGATATAAATGAACCTGATGGTGACCCCGAGTTTGTCATACAACAGAGACCTGATGCAGATGAGGGCCCTCACCGTTTTGGCAAACTATGCATAACAGACCCAGTCAACAGGCAAATGTGGTGGGAAGAAGATATCCTTCAAGAAAATGCAAGAAATTCTGAACTCAGAAAGGGACATTATAAGCGATTTTGGACCATGCTTCTTCACCGAGGTGTATGGAGAGATGCTCGATATCAAAACAGAAAGAGGCAGGCATAAGAGAGACATTTCAACAGACATTACTTGGTGTGGAATGGAACCAGACACCGACGTGACATGATGCCAGATTATGTCATAACGTTAGTTCTGACATGGCACCCAAATCCTGCAAATAAGCCATATATGGGACATACTTGGAACTGATGTTATATGAACGTTATGTATATGTTATTGTTGCTATATTCTGTACTGTCTCCTATTCGAGATGCTGTTTTCAAGTGGAATGTATTATACTGTTATGAAGGTAATATATCATATACTGAGTCAAAAAAGAAACTTCACAAAATGTAATTTGAAAAATAATGAATAATTTTACTCTGATGATACATCTATGAATCCGAAATGGAATCCCTATCTTTCGACTCTAGAAAAACGTTAGCAAAACCCACTCAAACCCATCCATTCGTCGTGCAAATCACGTTAGTGCCAAATCAGGTTGTGCACGTGCAGTTGATCACGTGATCTTCGCATCGAAGTTTTCTTCATATGCACGTGTTTGCACTGGCCTCAAGAATTGAAAAAAACACTTTTAAACCACAGTTCTAACGGTACTTGAAATGCCACGATTGTCAAATGTGCAACTTGAACGTGCCGTTGGCATGTTGAAAGCGGGAAGATCAGTTATTGACGTCGCAAGAGCAATGGGATGCAGCCGTCGTACTGTGTATGACTTGCGAGGTCGTCTACAACAAACTGGCACCACTTCTGATCGCCCAAGGTCGGGTCGTCCACGTGTGACGTCACGAGCAGAAGACCGTCAAATCGTCCTACGTCACCTACGTGACAGATTTCTGCCGGCTACACGAACCAGGGCTGAGATGTTTAGAGGTCAACTGTCCTCACAGACCATTCGAAATCGGTTGCGGGCTGCCAATCTCCATTCTCGACGTCCATATCGTGGGCCAATATTGACGCCGTTTCATCAACGTCAACGTCTGCTGTGGGCCCAACGTCACCTCCAATGGACCCAGAGAGACTGGAATCGAGTCGTCTTTAGCAATGAATCCAGGTTTACCCTCAGATTCGCGGACGGCAGGCATAGAGTCTGGAGACGACGTCGTGAACGGTATGCCCAATGTTGTGTACAGGAAATCGACAGATTCGGGGGCGGAAGTTGCATGGTTTGGGGTGCTTTCTGTGGGAATAACCGTTCCCGACTTCTGGTCATCCGTGGAAACCTCACAGCTGCTGCTTACCGTGACCAGGTGCTCTAGATTCCCTACTTTAACGATTTATTGAAGTCACTCTATAGCGTGGATTAACGTTCGACCAACATCTGCTAGGAACTACAGTCATTTATCACTTTGTGAAATATGTGACAGTAGTCTTGATACTGACAGCTATTAAAGCTGTTATATTTTGTTATACCACATATGTGTTGATAACAATGAGTCCTACGTTGCATCACCATGGAAAAAAGTATTTCTGTACTTTTCAGATAATGAATGCAGGGCCATTGTCAAGCCAGGCCTTTGGCCAAAAACAGTGCGACTAGGATATGCACCGTAAGTACAACTAATGTCAAATCGTTTGTACATGTAGTATTAACAATACTTGGTATGTATGCACATGCACATTTTGTTGATCTAAAAGTTCGGGTGTAGGGATGCTTGTACTCTCACCAACCCCACCCACCCACATCCACATCCACACACACACACATACATCCACATCCACACACACCCACATCACACACATCCTCACACACATCCATACACACATCCACACACAACCACCTCACACACACATCCACATCCGCACACACCCACATCACACCCACATCCACATCCACACACACCCACATACATCCACATCCACACACACATCCACATACACACACAATCACACACACAACCACATCACACACATCCGCACACACACATCTATGCACCCATCATCCACACACACACACATCCACATCCATCCACCTCCACACACACATCCACCTCCATCCACCTCCACACACACATCCACTGCACACACATCCACACCCACACACACATCCACACACACATCTACATCCACATCCACACACACACATCCACATCCACACACACAAACTCAACCACCCACCACTACTTTTTCTTTTGCGTAATCATTCTTATCATTTGTTTTTTATCATTTGATCATTTAATGTTTTTTTGTAGGTTATAGATAAATGTAACATGCCCATGCATCTAACATGTCTAAGGCATGATAGTTCGCAGTGCACAGGTGTTTCAATTTGTCCCCGCCAGAAGACTGACAGTACGGAACTGATTATGCTGAATATGTGTCAAGATTTGTGAACACCATACCTGTTTTCAAGAGCTTCATTAAAGTGGTAGACCCGTGAAGATCCGGGTTAGAATTGGTCTTCAGCAACCCATGCTTGTTTTAAGAGGCGACTAATGGGATCGGGTGGTCAGGCTTGATGACGTTTTTGACACATGTCATCGTATCCCAATTGCACAGATCGATGCTCATGCTGTTGATCACTGGATTGTCTGGTCCGGACTCGATTATTTACAGACCGCCGCCATATAGCTCGAATATTGTTGAGTGTGGCGTTAAACAACAAATACTTCAAACCAGCAGAGCATATGAAGAAGAGGATTCAAACTGATCGTCTCCTACCCATGCTTGTCTTTATCAGATGATCAAGTTGGCTGACGTAGTTAACACATGACATCATTTGACAGTTGCGTAGATCAATGTTCAAACCTGTGAAAATCCAGGTTAAAATTGATCTTCAGCAACCCATGTTTATCATCAGAGGCGACTAACAGGATTTGGTGGTCAGGCTTGCTGACTTCGCTGCTCATGTTGCTGATCAGTGGATTGTCTGGTCCAGACTCGATTATTTTTACAGACCACTGCCATATACATGATACAGCTGGAAGATTGCTGAGTGCGGCGTTTAACAACAAACAAATCGTACCCACAGACATACCTTTCATTCAAGCAGACATACCGATCATACCAGCAGACATATCATTTATTTGAATCATTCATACCAGTTATACCAACAGACAAACCTAACATGTGTCATCCAACTCGAAAACAATGTGTCTGAGACAATAAGACATAAAAGTGTTTCTGGAACTTTTGAAAACTGTTCCCAAATGGAGACATTTATGGATTTGGCTTTGTAAATATATTTTTCATTTCTTTTGCCATCAAGGAATAAAGAGTGCAGATGGGAGTTTCAAGCAACGAGTTGGTTTAACCAGAACAAAACACTTAGTGTGACATTTGTCGTGGACATTGAAAACACTACAGATTGTTCAAGAGAATCTGTTTCAGTGTATGCTTGTAAGTATTGAAACATTGATTTCTTGATAGGATGAAATTCTCTTAACGGTTAGTCTGAAACTAGGTTTTACCATCACAATATGGTCAATATTTTAGTGTAAAAACAATGAAGGATCTTTTTAAACAGGTCAATTATCATTTAATAATTCTAAAAAAATTTAAAGTTTTGATAAATATGTATTGTAAATATATAAATACCATAATTGCCAACAGCTGAAGTGATGTTGTAAATCCAGCTAGGGTCCATGCAGGAAGCAAACATGATCCTTAGTATGGTGATGCCGTCAGTTGTTGACAATCTGTAGCTTGTTTTATGTGTTATATTGTCCATGGTTTTAGATTTACATGCTGTGATTTTCTGGTTATTTTTAATGTAGTTCTTCAACAGGTTCTATATTCTCGGTTTATGTGTCATGATTGTATAACATGTTTTAGTTACTGTATGGCTGAAATACTGTCGATGTGACTAGAAATCTTAACTCACTCAGTAACTCACAGAAACTAAGTTACTCATGATAATGGCTCTAAGTTTTACTTGTCACAGTACGGTCAATGAAGGCCCGTTGACATTGGTTTGAGTTAGCCAAGATTAATCTAAATCTAATGAATAGCATACACAAATGAAAATGGTTCTAATCTTTTAGAAAAAATGTTTATTTCACAGTTTACAAGGATAGTAATCTTGATATTGGTAAGAATACATTAGAATTTTCGTGAAATTGATAGATTATATGTAAATATGTTTTACATTTTGTATTTTAACTTTACTTCGAGTGAGTACTCTATGGATGTTTTTGGTTTTCTTTGGAAATAGTTACCTCGTCCAGCAATACACTGCTAGCAGTTCTGTGTGGTAAGATTACCAGAGAATATAAGTACTTCATCAAGTCCCTCCTGGTTGTATTCAAGACTGGATCTAGTCCTACACAGGCCCGACGTGGTTTAAGCATGACACACTACATGACTGGTGGTAAGTCAAGACTTTAAGATAGTATAACTGACGATACAAGGTTATATCTTGTATGATGACACACCAGATGGTTCATGGTAAGTCAAGACTTTCAGGTAGTTTAACGGGTGATACAAGACAAGGTTATATCTTGTGTGATGGTACACCAGATGATTGATGGTAAGTCAAGACTTTAAGATAGCCTTAACAGATGATACAAGGTTATATCTTGTATGGTTCATGGTAAGTCAAGACTTTCAGGTAGTCTAACGGGTGATACAATACAAGGTTATATCTTGTGTGATGGTACACTAGATGGTTCATGGTAAGTCAAGACTTTCAGGTAGTTTAACGGGTGATACAAGACAAGGTTATATCTTGTGTGATGGTACACCAGATGATTGATGGTAAGTCAAGACTTTAAGATAGTCTAACAGATGATACAAGGTTATATCTTGTATGGTTCATGGTAAGTCAAGACTTAAAGATAGTCTAACAGATGATACAAGGTTATATCTTGTATGATGATACACCAGATGAGTGATGGTAAGTCAAGACTTTAAGATAGTCTAACAGATGATACAAGGTTATATCTTGTATGATGATACACCAGATGATTGATGGTAAGTCAAGACTTTAAGATAGTCTAACAGATGGTACAAGGTTATATCTTGTATGATGATACACAAGATGATTGATGGTAAGTCAAGACTTTAAGATAGATAACAGATGATACAAGGTTATATCTTGTATGATGATACACCAGATGATTGATGGTAAGTCAAGACTTTAAGGTAGTCTAACAGATGGTACAAGGATATATCTTGTATGATGGCTGTAACAATGTGACGCTAGGACGAGGACCAACAATAGACGACTGAACAGCACAAGTTTAATTGAGACACTGAGTGCGATGTGTACAAGGTGACACGGTTCGCAAGAAGCACGTGCGAGGCAGGCACATCCGGGTAGGGGTCCGGTCCGGCTCGCCTGGCTCAGTATACATGTAGAATGTGTGCAGGACTCTTCTCATTACGTCTCCCCTCTCAAGTACTAAACTTCTCCAACTGGGCTCAGTTGTTCAAAACTTGGTTATCTTTTATCCAGCCGTTAAGTACATTTAACCGACCGACCGTTAACTAATAACAGAGGGTTATCTTGTTGTTCAAAACTCTGTTAACTTTAAACAGGTTGTTAACGTGACGTAATGTTAACACACCTAAGGGCCGCCGCTAACTTTATAACAGTGTGGTTAAGTTGCAAATGGCGTTCATGGCTAACACTGCTTTCATGAGGCCAGTTCAGCAAAGAAAGGATAGGGTGTATCGTGGACTGGACTTCGATACTGGAAATTATTCTGACGAAGAGTTACATACGAAACTGTAACTATGCACTTCATAGGAACTAAACTACATGTTGTACAAAAACATGATGCCTACGTTTCATCTTTTAACACTCGTGTAAAGGTTTATATATGTTTTACTACACTAAATGTGTGAATTTCTTCTGTAAATATTATTTAAACAAACACTTTGAAAGAATCAAACACGTACACCCTATACCCACGTATGATATGATATTGAACAAGACTAAATGTAGATAATTAAATTAGTTTCATGAAAAAATATCCGAATGATTACATTATGATACTAAAAGTGCAATCGGCGGGATATGGTGATTGTGTATACTCTTATTCTACCGACCTTCACCTCAGAGAAATTTCCAAATATGTACAACAATGTTGACGTATGACATCACTACCGTTGAGATTTCTTTAAAAAATGGCGGCTGACTTGGGTTTTGCGAGGACCCTTCCCTTGATTAGGGATCGTTTGTACATAAATATGAGATGTAAGTAATCAGAATGATTCTGACTATCTGTGTACTGTTACATGTTTTTATCGTTTTCATTTTAAGAAAGAGAAGAAGCGGACAGAAATGCCGATTATTACCGTTGTCGTTCTGCGTGATTTTGCGTCAGTCATGGCGTCACGCTGTACAGAAAATTGACATTCTAAAATGTATGAGGAATTCAGTAGGGCTGGGACGAGTAGGGAAAAAGGGAATGGAGTACCCGCATGTACTTACCCGAATCGGAATCGAGTACCCGGAAATGTAAGAAATACATTCGGGTCAACCTCTGAATATTCAATCACGATTTGACAGAGACTATTATAGAAAACTTGAAAAAGTGGTAATAAGACATTAAAACTGACCTCAAGCTATTTCATTTACGTCTGTTTAACCAATATAAGAGTAACACCATTACTTACACTCCTCGTTATAACAACGAACGTTTCGTTCCTGCTGTTACTGTAACTTGACTACTCACTGCACCTGCACAGATAAATTACAGTCATGAAAACTATGCTCCATTAATCGGACAATACCAATGATGTAAAACCCCGTGAATTTCCGGGTTAGAATATTGATCTTCAGTAACCCATGCTTGTCGTAAGAGGCGACTAACGGGATCGGGTGGTCAGACTCGCTGACTTGGTTGACACATGTCATCGTATCCCAATTGCACACATCGATGCTCATGTTGTTGATCTCTGGATTGTCTCGTCCAGACTCGATTATTTACAGACCGCCGCCATATAGCTGGAATATTGCTGAGTGGGGCGTAAAACTAGACTCACTCACTCACTCACTCACTCACTCAATGATGTAAATGTCAAACAAACTATTGTCTGCCCTTGTCATTACAGAGCTCTCTCCCTTTCCGGGTACCCGATTCCTAGAAATAGGACTCGATTCCAGCTGTACCCGACCCGGATTCGAGTACCATAGTACCCGTCCCAGCCTTAGAATTCAGTGATGCATTTGTCGCCGCTGAATATTAAATATATGTGATGTAATTGGCGTCTCAATACAGGCCTTCGCGAAACGTTGTGAGTTGTGAGTGATATGCAGGCCTACTTCGTAGTCGCTTTGATTAAATGTTATATTTGAATATCGAAACTTTTTGTCACAGCGAACACAACACTATCTCTTGTCGTTTTACACGATAATGTCTGGAATTTTACACTTACTTTATAAAAATATCTGAATGCTTATGTTATACACTGATGTATTTTATATGAGGAATACAATGGCACAATAGTATTTCTCTGCCGAATCGTTGCAGCGTTCTATAATACACTTATGAAATATAATACATGTTTTCCGTCCTTGAAGACATTGAAAAGAACTATCTATGCATTTTCTATAGTCACTTGTGAATTGAACTAAATGGAGGTTCATCTGATCAATGAGTATCGAGGAAATTATGTTCATCTGCTACAGCGTTCTATAATACACTTATGAAATATATTCTCCCAAAAAAGAAACGCATCATGAAAATAGAAATTTCATGTAGCAATGAATTAAAACGTTATTCATTTTACAAAAGGTTTTGCTCTGTTTATGAGTCCTATGGTGTTTATGTTTTGAAACATCACAACAAAACGCACCATCAGTACAATACCCGTATTTAACAGCATGATTTTCAATTTCGGCGTGTAGTGTCACAGAGTACACAATTCACATGCAATGCACGTGAAAGTTTGGGATCAGATAGTCTCAGTGATGGGTATAAAAAGATGATCGCTGTCTGTCGATTATTCACTGTATTTGGAATATTGTTGACGAACGCAAAATGCCACGTCTAAGTAAAGCCAACCGTCATATCGCCATTGGTTTGCTTGAAGCTGGCCAGTCTCAACGTGCAGTTGCCCGACGCATGAATGTTCACCAAAGCACCATTTCACGGCTCTGGGAGAGATATCGCCGGCAGAATGCGGTAGCAGATGCCCCTCGTATAGTGGGCGACCTCGAGCGACCACTGCGGCGCAGGATCGCTACATCCGGGCACATCACTTGCGTCATCGAGCAGCTACGGTGACCAGTACCGCTCGACAAATACCCGGACTGAGGAGGCTTTCTGCACAGACCGTCAGGAACAGGTTGAGAGAGGCTGGTTTACGCGCCAGAAGACCTTATTTTTGCCCTGTGCTTCGACAACAACATCGTCGACATCGAGTTCAATGGTGCACCAACGTGTTGGCGTAGAATCTGGTTCAGTGATGAATCACGATTTCTATTGGAACGACGCGATGGAAGAATGCGGGTGCACAGACGTCGACGTGAACGTTTCGCCGACGCTTGCGTTCCCCAGGTGGACAGATTCGGCCGGGGAAATGTTATGATGTGGGGAGCTATCACCTGCCGTAGGAGATGTGATTTGGTGATGATCCAGGGCAACCTGACAGCTCAACGGTACTGTGACGAAATCCTACGCCCCCACCTCCTTCCAATCATTGATCGCCAGAGGGAGTTGTTTCAACAGGACAATGCCAGGCCCCACACAGCACGTCACACTAGAGACTTCCTCCAGAACCACAACATCAATGTGCTTCTGGCCCAACTATAGAGTTGGTCTCAACCATTGACTGGATTACATTCTCATCGTCAGCAGAGAAATTTCGACTTCTCTTTTTCCTTGGGGTGCAGGCGACATTTCGCGATTCCATTTTTTGGTAATCCGGAAGTAAACAGAAAAAGGAATTGTGGGATATATGAAAGCCAACCAGTGACGTTAACCACACTATTAAACTTTGACGGCGACGTTAGCTCAACGGCATGACTAACCATGTTTTGAACAACGCATATTTAACGTTCGGTTACCTAACGGCCGGTTAGGATTTAATCGGCCGTTAGGAGTTAACCGGCGGTTAAGATAACCAAGTATTGAACAACCGGGCCCTGGTTGGGAACCATGTGAAACGACGGAGACATCACAGACACAGGAGACGTCACAGACGATGAAGATGGACTCGACAACGATGGAGTTGTAACATCAGCGGTTCGAGCTCTCTTCACTGGTCCAGGTGTGCGTGGTGACAACAGAATATCACGACGATTCTGTCGAAGTTGACTACCACTATCTGTCTGAACATTGTAAGATCTTGGCCAGCGTCCTGAACGACTGTACCACGTTGTGACCAATCACACCGTCGATGATCACGCACTGCAACTCTGTCACCACACTGTAGCCTACTCAAGGGCTTAGTAGACCTGTCGTAATAGTGCTTTTGTTTTAATTTCTGATTTTCTTTAAATTTAACAACTTTACGAGACCTGGAAACTTGCAAAAGTTTCTCCTGAATAGGGAGATTAGCGCGAATACGTCTGCCCATGAGAATCTCTGCAGGGGATTGCCCACAATCCAAAGGAGAGCTTCTGTAAGCAAGCGATCCCATATAAGGATCCTGATTTTCCTTAAGCAAAATGTTTTTCACAATCTGAACTGCTTTTTCTGCCAAACCATTCGATTGTGGATAATTTGGACTAGACGTGTTATGCTTGAATTGCCAATCATGTGCAAACTGTCTAAATTCATGACTACGAAACTGGGGACCATTGTCTGTAAATACCTCGTCTGGAATACCATGGCGAGCAAACACTGTTTTCATGGCGGTGATGACTCGACGAGACGACGTATCTGTCAATGAGCATACTTCCGGATAGTTGGAGAGATAATCTACAATCACCAGATAATCCTTCCCACCACAATAAAAGAGATCTGCTGCAACTTTCTGCCAAGGGCGAGAAACTGTCTGATAGGCTGCAAAGGTTCAGGCCACTGTCTGTTCCTGTAGGTTTGACACATAGAACAGTTGGACACAATATCATCAATGTCATGATTGAGTCTGGGCCAAAATACAGTTTCTCTGGATCTACGTTTACATTTTTCCATACCAAGATGACCAGCATTAATTTTGTCTAGCATGTACTTTCTCAGTGAGGTAGGTATTACTACCCTAACACCTTTGAAGATGACACCATCTACAACAGTCAAATCATGTCTGTAGTTCCAATACTCACGAAGATTCACGGGACATGAACTTCTATGCTCTGGCCAACCTGATTCAATAACTTCCATCAAAGCAAATAGCACTGGATCCTTGCTTGTCTCCTGACGTATCTCAGCATAGCGTGTCGTGGACACAAGGAGAGACGGGACGACCATGTCAACATAGGCTCATGTCAACAGACTAAAATCTTCCCAAAGATGGGAAATATATGCCCAATGTTAAAGATTAAAGTTGATTAGTTACATGCAGAAATATATGTCTAATATCATTGTTTTGAAACTCGTAGCGATTTATAATTACATTTCCTAAAATTGTTGTAAGCGCACGTACAATCTCCATAGCAAGCCCGCAAGATCGTCAGAAATGCCCTCAGTTGGAAACATGAGAGCCGTAATGTCAACAAACGCACGTGCGTGTATTTGAATCTCTCACCGTCAATCGCATGATTCTTATCGAAGACTTCATACCAGGCAGCAAAATCCTGTTAGCTAAGTTCTTTGTACTTTCAATATGACGATATATATTTTTCATGATTTTTTAAACAATGACATGATGCCATAAACGTTTTAAGTACTCGGGATAATGTTTACCAAAGCACCGCAGTCATTTACGCGCGTTCTGATGGGTTTGTCGTATTTTCGCACATAACAAGCATCGAGCGGGGGACGAGTGTTCTTAGAGGTTACGGAAAGGGGCGAGTGGTGACGAATGCACCTAATTCATTCTGGGAAGCGTCAGACGAAATCTTGATCTTCCTCCCAGGATCAAAGAACTTCAGGACTGGTTCCTGTGACACAACTTGCTTCAGAGACAACCATGTGTGTTCCTGTTGAGGTAGCCACTGAAAATCAACATCTTTATCCAACAATTGTCTAAGAGGTTGCGTCTTCTCTGACAAATGAGGGATGAATTTGCCTATAGTCCGTCAACTTAACTTTTGGCACCCTGTTTTTCGCATTTTACATAAAACTCCTGAATATTTTAAAACGCTACTCTGTTCATATGGTAATTGTATACTGCGACCTAACAAAATATCGATTTTAGTAATTCTAAAACGATTATTAAAGATTTTGCCTTTAAACCTGTCAGATAATAATTGTAAAACTGTGGAGAGTTTTACGAGGGGTTAACGTACGTGATGGAAAAGCCAACAACATTGTAAAATGTGTGTCAGCGTGATATGTACATGCACGGGTATTTACATTAGCACGCTCAGGTGATGTCAAAGATCGTAAACACACAGGTTGTGGTAAAAACGATGTTGTACAAAGATGGCCGGTAAATCATCAAAAGAGTTTACAACTTTTTTCAAGCGCAAGGCAAAGCGAAAAAAAACCCTCTTGTTTCAATTGAGTGTTTCTCCAAAAGACACGTAATGCCACCAACATCTGCAAGAGAACATAGCAAAGAGTTATCTCCCATGACACTATTTCAGAGACTGACGATTACATGACAGTTAAATCGGGGACCGTCTCAAAACATGCAAAGAAAAGATAGCTTGATGAATTCGATAGAAGGGTTGTGAGGGACGTCATGCGTCGGTTAAATCGACCCAGTGAGTCCATATCGTCAAGCAAACTGAAGAAAATATTGTTCAAAAGAAGACCATGACATCAATGTATCAAAGCATACCATATGAAAGCTGTTGCTCAAATTTGGATCTTGATACAAGAGCTTGAGCAACCAGTATTTAAAGACTTCAATAAATCTACTTGTTTAAAATGGATTTGTGATGTTTATACAGTCACTTCAGATTTATTTGCAGGCGTAACAATGTAAACAAGATGCACGCGTGTCACACCATGTTGTTTGCTGTTCCATCGTATCATTTTACTCCCTTGTATAACTACTTCTATTTTTCATATTTTTATAAGATGGCTTCTTAAGAAGAAACTTTAATAATTGTCATAAAATTATGAAATTTAAACCTTAGGTAGGTCATAAGATATAAAGAGCGTATGCCTAAAAACATTTTGAAGGCATTTTTGGTTAAAAGGTAAATTGTGAAAAACTTGGTGCCAAATGTTCAGTTGACGGACTATAGGTAGTTTATCATACCCAAAAACCTCTGGACATCTTCACACCATCACTGCTGATCACATAAACCAGGAAATGTCAACTCGGTGACCCCAAAAACACATTTGTCTGGGTTAAACTTCAAGTTATTCTGACGTGCGATATCGAGAACCTGAGAAAGATGTTTATCATGATCTTCAGGCGTTGAACCTGACACAATAATGTCATCCATGGAGGTATCTACACCTTCTACCGAATCAAACAAGGCGTGTATCGTCTTGTGATATACTTCTGGGGCAGAAGATATGCCAAAGGGGAGCCGTAAGAATCTATATCTTCCAAAGGGTGTTATGAATGTACAGAGATTAGAACTCTCCTGATCCAGCTTTAGTTGCCAAAATCCAGCTGATGCATCAAGTTTACTGAAATAACATGCATTCGAGAACTTTGCAGTGATTTCCTCTCGTATAGGAAGTTTAAAATGTTCACGTTTAATGGCCTTATTTAAGTCTTTAGGGTCGAGGCAGACTCTCAATTGCCTGTTTGGCTTTTCAACAATTGCAAGAGGACTCACCCAGTCCGTTGGCTCATTCACCTTGGTTATGACGTCAAGCTTCTCCATGCGGTTGAGTTCTTCCTTCAGTCTGTCATGCAAAGCAAAGGGTACTCGACGACATGCGTGCACAACAGGCGGAACATCATTGTCGAGCTTGATGTGGTGGACACCTGTCAGATCACCCAGACCCTGGAACACGTCTGCATAGTTCTGAAACACTACATCTCCGTCTAAAGGTAACTCAGAACCAACAGAGAGAACACGACGTACCAAATGCAGCTGGTCACATGCTTTTAACCCTACAATAGACTGAACATCTTCTGTAGTTACAACAAACATGAGATCAATTTGTGTGTTCTTGTGACAAACTGTAGCTGTAAACTGACCCATTACAGGAATATCAACATGAGAGTAACCAGTGAGTTTAGTTCTGGAGGGACGCAGTCTTGGCTTATCAAGTAGCCTGTTGAATCTTTCTCAGAAAGGATATTAGCTTGAGCACCTGTATCAAGTTTAAGTGGCAAGAACGTGTTATTGACTTGTAAGGAGACTATCCAATCTTTTTCAGAAACGACATCTGTATCAATTGAATCCACAAAGAGTTCATCTTGGGTTTCCTCAACAAAGTGAACTTTACTTTTTGATGACTGATTCTTGGACCTACAAACTCTAGCAAAGTGATTCTGTTTCCCTCATTTATCACATGATTTTCCAGATGCAGGACATGTTCTAGGAGCGTGTTTAAATCCACAATAGCCACATGTATCAGATTGCTCAGACGAACGGGAACCAGAACTCTGGGGCTTTTTTCTGTTAGATTTTCGATTGCCAGATTTTGATTGTTGTTCAACAGAATGTACCGATTGGGAGTCTAGTGGATGAATGTCCTTAACTTGGACTTTACTAGCTTCAGCAACTCTGCACATAGTAACAGTCTTATCTAAAGTCAAATCATGTTCACGCAAGAGCCTTTCCCTTAATGCATCACTTGCAATGCCACAAATTATCCTATCTCGGATGAGAGAATCATGCAAATCTCCAAACTCGCATGTTTTTGCTCGACTCTTTAACTCTGTAACATACTGGTCTATTTTCCCCCCTTCCCTCTGGCTACAGGTAGACGACTTTACCTTGTCACCTTTCCCGACCTTGTCAGAAGCAGTTATAAACAACTGAAACCGTTGCTAGAAGTTACGTCAGTTCTCCGCAAGAATACCAGTCAACAGCAAAGGCGAGGGTGGATGTAGTTTGTCAATTTTCTGACGAAACCACTCCTGACACCAAGTAACAATGTGACGCTAGGACGAGGACCAACAATAGACGACTGAACAGCAAAAGTTTAATTGAGACACTGAATGCGATGTGTACAAGGTGACGCGGTTCGCGAGAAGCACGTGCGAGGCAGGCACATCAGGGTAGGGGGCCGGGCCGGCTCGCCTGGCGCAGTATACATGTAGACTGTGTGCAAGTCTCTTATCATTACAATGGCACACCAGATGATTGATGGTAATTCAATACTTTAAGGTAGTCTAACGGGTGATACAAGCTTATATCTTGTATGATGACACACCAGATGATTGATGGTAAGTCAAGTCTTTAAGGTAGTCTAACAGATGATACAAGGTTATATCTTGTATGATGATACACCAAATGAGTGATGGTAATTCAAGACTTTAAGGTAGTCTAACAGATGGTACAAGGTTATATCTTGTATGATGACACACAAGATGAGTGATGGTAAGTCAAGACTTTAAGTTAGTCTAACAGATGGTACAAGGTTATATCTTGTATGATGACACACAAGATGAGTGATGGTAAGTCAAGACTTTAAGGTAGTCTAACAGATGATACAAGGTTATATCTTGTATGATGACACACCAGATGAGTGATGGTAAGTCAAGTCTTTAAGGTAGTCCAACAGATGGTACAAGGTTATATCTTGTATGATGATACACAAGATGAGTGATGGTAAGTCAAGTCTTTAAGGTAGTCTAACAGAGGATACAAGGTTATATCTTGTATGATGACACACAAGATGATTGATGGTAAGTCAAGTCTTTAAGTTAGTCTAACAGATGATACAAGGTTATATCTTGTATGATGACACACCAAATGAGTGATGGTAATTCAAGACTTTAAGGTAGTCTAACAGATGGTACAAGGTTATATCTTGTATGATGACACACAAGATGAGTGATGTTAAGTCAAGACTTTAAGGTAGTCTAACAGATGATACAAGGTTATATCTTGTATGATGATACACCAAATGAGTGATGGTAATTCAAGACTTTAAGGTAGTCTAACAGATGATACAAGGTTATATCTTGTATGATGACACACCAGATGAGGGATGGTAAGTCAAGTCTTTAAGGTAGTCTAACAGATGGTACAAGGTTATATCTTGTATGATGATACACAAGATGAGTGATGGTAAGTCAAGTCTTTAAGGTAGTCTAACAGATGATACAAGGTTATATCTTGTATGATGATACACCAAATGAGTGATGGTAATTCACGACTTTAAGGTAGTCTAACAGATGGTACAAGGTTATATCTTGTATGATGACACACCAGATGAGTGATGGTAAGTCAAGTCTTTAAGGTAGTCTAACAGATGGTACAAGGTTATATCTTGTATGATGATACACAAGATGAGTGATGGTAAGTCAAGTCTTTAAGGTAGTCTAACAGATGATACAAGGTTATATCTTGTATGATGATACACCAAATGAGTGATGGTAATTCAAGACTTTAAGGTAGTCTAACAGATGGTACAAGGTTATATCTTGTATGATGACACACAAGATGAGTGATGGTAAGTCAAGACTTTAAGTTAGTCTAACAGATGGTACAAGGTTATATCTTGTATGATGACACACAAGATGAGTGATGGTAAGTCAAGTCTTTAAGGTAGTCTAACAGATGATACAAGGTTATATCTTGTATGATGATACACCAAATGAGTGATGGTAATTCAAGACTTTAAGGTAGTCTAACAGATGATACAAGGTTATATCTTGTATGATGACACACCAGATGAGTGATGGTAAGTCAAGACTTTAAGTTAGTCTAACAGATGGTACAAGGTTATATCTTGTATGATGACACACCAGATGAGTGATGGTAAGTCAAGTCTTTAAGGTAGTCTAACAGATGGTACAAGGTTATATCTTGTATGATGATACACAAGATGAGTGATGGTAAGTCAAGTCTTTAAGGTAGTCTAACAGATGGTACAAGGTTATATCTTGTATGATGATACACAAGATGAGTGATGGTAAGTCAAGTCTTTAAGGTAGTCTAACAGATGATACAAGGTTATATCTTGTATGATGACACACCAGATGAGTGATGGTAAGTCAAGACTTTAAGTTAGTCTAACAGATGGTACAAGGTTATATCTTGTATGATGACACACAAGATGAGTGATGGTAAGTCAAGTCTTTAAGGTAGTCTAACAGATGATACAAGGTTATATCTTGTATGATGATACACCAAATGAGTGATGGTAATTCAAGTCTTTAAGGTAGTCTAACAGATGGTACAAGGTTATATCTTGTATGATGACACACCAGATGAGTGATGGTAAGTCAAGACTTTAAGTTAGTCTAACAGATGGTACAAGGTTATATCTTGTATGATGACACACAAGATGAGTGATGGTAAGTCAAGTCTTTAAGGTAGTCTAACAGATGATACAAGGTTATATCTTGTATGATGATACACCAAATGAGTGATGGTAATTCAAGTCTTTAAGGTAGTCTAACAGATGGTACAAGGTTATATCTTGTATGATGATACACCAGATGAGTGATGGTAAGTCAAGTCTTTAAGTTAGTCTAACAGATGGTACAAGGTTATATCTTGTATGATGACACACAAGATGAGTGATGGTAAGTCAAGTCTTTAAGGTAGTCTAACAGATGATACAAGGTTATATCTTGTATGATGATACACCAAATGAGTGATGGTAATTCAAGTCTTTAAGGTAGTCTAACAGATGGTACAAGGTTATATCTTGTATGATGATACACCAGATGAGTGATGGTAAGTCAAGTCTTTAAGGTAGTCTAACAGATGATACAAGGTTATATCTTGTATGATGATACACAAGATGAGTGATGGTAAGTCAAGACTGATAAGACAAGACAAGGTTATATCTTCTATGATTTGCTGGTAAAGACTTGACGTTAGGTGAGGTGGACTGAAATGGTGTTTACAGTCGCACAAGAGATTTCCCAAGCACATGAGTCTAAATTTTGCAATACCTTTTAGAAAAGGGTCAAATATAACATGTTATGTTTGGGATAACACTTTATTCGTTAAGCAAACAAACTTGTACTTATTCTGTTGAGTCCTAGCCTGGAATCGAAAACACATTCTGAGAGTGAGGCACAGCATCAACAGTAAATCAAACCATGTTGTCAATTACTTCATTGTCTGGCACAGGCTCAGTTATTTATTGACCGCCATCACATAGTTGGATAATGTATGATTGTGGCTTTCAATGGCAGGCAAACAAATAATTTTAAGAATTCAATATGTCTCCACCAGGGGATCCAGCAGGCTTCCTTGCTCTCTCAGGACAAAACGTCCACTACACCACAAGTGGTAAACACAGGCTTTAGATATTCTAACAGAATCTATAAATGACTTCTTTTTTCGATTCAGAAAGATACTGCTTTCGGTGGGTGAATACAATTGAAGAAAAGACAAATGTCATTCATTCACCAGGTTTTCCTGATCCTTATCCCAGGTAATTATATACTGCCAAATCCAAGGGTTTGTTTGTTTGTTTGTTTGCTGTTGCAAACTCCAATACTCCAGTTTATGACAAGGGACGAGGGTAGACAAGGGTAACTCAGTCACCCAAATGGTTCAATGGTTGACATCATAAGTGTCAATGTGAGGAACTGGGATACGATGACATGCATCTAGCAACATCAGAGGTTTGTTTGCTTGTAATATTATACCACCTTAGGCAATATCGAAGCAATATATCGTCCGTCTGTGAATAATCGAATCAGTACTGGACAATCCAGTAATTGACATCTTGACTATTTGTATACGCATTTGGGAAATGATAACATGAATCAACCAATTAGTGAACCTGACCACGTGCACCAGATCCAGTTAGTTGCCTGTTATGACAAGCATGGGTTTCGGAAGATCAATTTAAACCCGTGTCTTCAGAGTTTGAATGTCTCAGGTAACTATGGTAACTATCTTCAGCCATATGCTGAGAGAACATACTCAACTGTATCGCAGGCAACTATCATAAGCCCTTTACCACATAACACAGGAGAAGAATATTCAAAAATGTAACTAAATACACTTTTCATACACATCTTAAGCAAAGAACACTGGTGGTGTTCGGTGTGATAAGACGGTGATAAAGTGGATGGGTCGCATCGTGTGGATAAAGTACGGAGTAACTACGGTAATGGTATCTATGCTCCCCTCCCTATAAACAAATTTGTCGCTTGATACTGGTTTAATACTGGCTTGTCGCTACACAGAGCTACCTTCTGTCCCATTATACCTTCCTAACAGATTTTTTACCCATGAAGATCCAGGTTAGAATTTATGTTCAGCATGCTTGTCGCAAGAGGTAACTAACGGGATCGAGTTGTCAGACTCGCTGACTTGGTTGACACATGACATCGTATCCTGATTGCGTAGATTGATACTCATGATGTTGATCATTTGGTTGTCTGGTCCAGACTCGATTAGTTTCAAACCACTGCCACATAGCTAAAGTACTGCTGAGCCCAGTATAAAACAACATCCAACCATCGAACCATCCTAACAGATTTTTTTCAGAGAAAGCAGCATACAGAACATCTGCTAGGCACAGTGTTACATAGATATGGGGAAAAATGTGGTTAATCTTGTAGTTTCCAGAGATGCACGTATCTCTTATGGTCTAAGTCACACGGGCAGAGCATCCAGCTGAACGTCCTACTCTCTGACCTCAGTGATGACTGTCAACAAGAATATGTCCTGGTCTATAAAGGTATGTAACTCTGCATTACTATATTTATTTGATGGTGAAGACGCAAAAAGATGACAAGCATCATTTAGCATCATCTTTGAAATAAAATAAAATCCTGGTTAGAATTGGTCTTCAGAAACCCATGCTTGTCGTACGAGATCGTAACGGGATCGGGTTTGTCAGCCTCGCAGACATGGTTTACACATGCCATCGTATCCCAATGGCATAGATTGATGCTCATGCTATTAATCACTGGATTGTCTGGTCCAGAATCAATTATTTACAAATCGCCGCCATATAGCCGGAATATTGCTGAGTGTGGCGTTAAAGTAGCAAACTACCAACTACTACTACTACTACTACTACTACTACTGGCCCCGAAATTTCTGACCCTCACTCTTCCTCTTCCTCAGTTGCAGATCGTTCCGAAATTTTGTTTCATTCTATTTATGATGAAATATCTGATATACCTTGAGAGAAAACGAAGGCCAATTAAACAAACAAATGAATCTTTTCCCAAAAATGAAATTCATTTATTAAATGACATAATTTCTATGAGACTTTCTGTGGACTGTTCATTATATGAAGTTAATTGTTGTGTCTATGCTGCCGCTCGAACCTTGGAGGAACTTCACACAGTCTCCAAAAAAAAACCATCTTATACTAAGAACAGTACACTAAAGAAGAACCGGTTTCAAGTAAAACTAACAGAAACTAGAAAGTACATTTCCTGGATTGAGCTGTGCCTGAAGTTAAGATCATCAGGGAGTCAAATGTCAAAACGGCATAAGGCAATTTGGAGAAAATTAAAACTGAAATACAAAACAACAAAAGAAAAGATACTTCTCCAGATTGTCGATTCCCTAAAGGCCAAAATAAAGGTTGGGACTGAAAGAAAGAAAAAATGGGAAAAGAAAAATATATTCATCAAACAGAATAAACTTTTTATAAATAATGAAAAGCACTTCTACAGACAACTGGAAACAAATGGTCATGATGCCAATGAAAGGTTCTGGAAACAGTTGTGGTTTGTACCCGGCAGCTGTAACCTGGAGACACCATGGGCCCGTGATTCTGACCATGCAATGCATGAGAAAATAACTGGGTCGTTTGTCTGTTACATCTCACCAGATTGCCTGAAAAGTGTCATCAAAAAGTCCAAATCTAATACAGCTCCAGGGCCTGATGGCATTCAAAACCGGCACTGGATACTATTTCCCTGTGTCCAAACACCATTACTTCACTGTTTCAATTCTCTTGTTGAAACAGGTGATGTTCCTCCGTGGTTCTGCAAAGGTCTCACAATACTTCTCCCTAAGAAAGGAGACTTGACTGATCCCAACAACTTCCGCCCTATCACATGTTTGAATACTCAGTATAAAATCTTAACAGGGTGTTTGACGAGTCTCGTGTCATCTTACTGCTCTTCCAATGACACAATTTATAGAGAGCAGAAGGGAGCAAGAAAGGGATGTTGGGGGGTGCAAGTTTTAACTTCTTGTACAGGAAATGATTTTGGAAGAAGCTAAAACATATCACCGCAACCTCTCCATGTGCTGGATTTACTACTATTACTTATTGAGCATCTTGTGGAAGATCAGGCCTACTCCTATCTTGGAATGCAAGTTCGAGACAAGCTACAGAATGCCCAGATTCAAGAAAAACTTCCGGCTGAGTACAAAGCTCGCTTAAAGAAAATCTGGAGTTCAGAGCTAAATGCTCGAAACAAGGTCAAAGCTACCAATACTTCCTATTCCTTGGAAAACAAGACATTCAGAGTCCTAACCGCCTGACCAGAAGGATCATGTCCGATAACAGAGCCCACCACCCTCGTTCCTCTCTTAACTGTTTATATACTGAGTCAAAAAAGAAACTTCACAAAATATAATTTGAAAAATAATGAATAGTTTTTCTCTGATGATACATCTATGTATCCAAAATGGGATCCCTATCTTTCGACTCCAGAAAAAACGTACGCAAACCCCACTCAAACCCATCCATTCGTCGTGCAAATGGCGTTAGTGCCAAATCAGGTTTTGCACGTGCAGACGATCACATGATATTCGCATCGAAGCTTTCTTCATATGCACGTGTTTGCATTGGCCTCAAGAATTGAAAAAAACACTTTTAAACCACAGTTCTAACGGTACTTGAAATGCCACGATTGTCAAATGTGCAACGTGAACGTGCCGTTGGCATGTTGAAAGCGGGAAGATCAGTTATTGACGTCGCAAGAGCAATGGGATGCAGCCGTCGTACTGTGTATGACTTGCGAGGTCGTCTACAACAAACTGGCACCACATCTGATCGCCCAAGGTCGGGTCGTCCCCGTGTGACGTCACGAGCAGAAGACCGTCAAATCGTCCTACGTCACCTACGTGACAGATTTCTGCCGGCTACACGAACCAGGGCTGAGATGTTTAGAGGTCAACTGTCCTCACAGACCATTCGAAATCGGTTGCGGGCTGCCAATCTCCATTCTCGACGTCCATATCGTGGGCCAATATTGACGCCGTTTCATCAACGTCAACGTCTGCTGTGGGCCCAACGTCACCTCCGATGGACCCAGAGAGATTGGAATCGAGTCGTCTTTAGCGATGAATCCAGGTTTACCCTCAGATTCGCGGAGGGCAGGCATAGAGTCTGGAGACGACGTCATGAACGGTATGCCTAATGTTGTGTACAGGAAGTCGTCAGATTCGGGGGCGGAAGTTGCATGGTGTGGGGTGCTTTCTGTGGGAACAACCGTTCCCGACTTCTGTTCATCCGTGGAAACCTCACAGCTGCTGCTTACCGCGACCAGGTGCTCACCCCTAAACTCGTTCCTTTCATGGCGGCTCATGGCCCAGGTCTACAGTTCCAGCATGATAATGCTCGGCCGCATACCGCGATGTTGACACGAAATTTCCTTCAAAACGCTGGAATCAACGTCATGGACTGGCTATCGAGGTCCCCTGGCATTAATCCAATAGAGCATGTTTGGGATGTACTTGGGAGAAGGCTTCGTGGTCTTAGGAACCAACCTCAGAATTTGCAGGAACTTGGCGCTGCCTTGCAAGAGCAATGGCGCAGAATCCCCAACCACATGTTCACAAGCATCAGGCAGTCGATGAGGAGACGGTGTTTGGCAGTGGTGAATGCGCGGGGCGGCCATACACGATATTGAACTGAGAAATTTCGCATTTTTATTCTGTGACTTGACATTCTGTGTACCCATGTTTTGGAACGGCGGTGTAGCCTAATGGAACTGATTATGGCACTGTCAGTGTATCGAGTACATCACACAGATCTCAGCAATGAAATAATAACTTGTTCTTTTATAGTGCCCTGAAGAAAGAATGTGAAGTTTCTTTTTTGACTCAGTATATATGCCAATCAATTCTGGAGGTCGGGGTTTGATTAATGTGGAGGCTCTTCATGATAGAATTTTATTGTGTACTTTTTCACATATGTATTTGTCGGATGATCCTCTGTTGATGCATGTCAAGACTCTTGATGAAAGCAAGGAATTCCACAGCTATTTTAAGCGTGCCAAGGTTGTTGGCCAGAATCTGAAATTTGAGATTGATTTTGTTGATGATGATGTACTGCTGGACGGTACAGCGATGGCAGTAAACCAGGCGAAGTCTCAACTGTATTTTCATCTTAACCTGTAAACCATGATAATAATAGTACAGATTTATCATGATGAATATCATTTTTCTTGTATTTCCTTCACGTCGTTTTGTCTGATTGCTTTCGCAGCAAAGGTATCATTATCAGTGATTATATCAGAATCAATCATATATTTCATTATGTGTAGGGAATTCAGAAAGAAGGCACTTCCTTGGAAGATGGTGCGGTTCAGAACGGCCGATGTTTCGCAGCCATCACTTTACACTTTATGTAGTGTTTGTGAGTCAAGACAACAGCAATGGACGAAGGGGGTTCAAGGCAGATTTCAAAGACAGTAAATATGGAATTGAAGTTTTTGATTTGCGCTCTCATTAGGGATCTAAAAAAAAAGCTTTCAAAGACTGTAAAAATAATGTTTATACTTTGATTTGAGGGGAAAACACATGACTTTCTACTTTCTTTGGGTGCAACGTAAGAGAGAAGGTTAATGCATTGTTTCAGCCATTTAGCAACTATTGCATCATAACAAGTAATACCAGTGGGTATCTGGGTAACAGAATGACAAGGAATCATATTCATTTAGAATTTATCAGATAGATGTTATATATATATATCAATAGCAGATAGTAATATATGACGTTTGCTAAAAGGGGAATATTTCCTGCCTCATCTGTGCAAGATACATGCAAATGCAAGTCAATTCAACAAAAAGTGTCAATTGCTTCAAAGAAGGGAAATCTTTAATTTGAAATTCAAATTAGGGCATTATTCAAGTGTTAGACCCAGCACTATATGTCATATAGACTACCCATGAAGGTTAGGGTTGGAATTAGTCTTCAGGAACCCATGCTTGTCATAAGATTGGGTGGTCAGGTTCACTGACTTGGTTGACACATATCGTCATTTTCCAGTTTCGTAGAACAGTGTTGTTGATCACTGCAGTGTCTGGTCCAGACACGATCATTTACAGACCGCCGCCATGTAGATGGACTATTGCTGAGTGCGGGGTTAAACAAGCAAACAGCCAACAGTCAAATGTCATAAAGACTGACTGAAATTGCATGTAAATGTACTTGGTCCTAAAATTGTACATCATGGTTTTATTTAAAATAATTTTCAGTATCCCTTTCATACCAGAATGGTTGCTTTTCTATCTGAAGGAACTATTGATTCAGCATAAATTCTTTCTTGAGATAGACTCAGTGATATTTATTGCTTACAGCCAGGTGCGGAAGTACAGCAGTAGCACCGTATTTCCATCCAGATTACATCGTATTTCCTGAATCTCCGTCAGCATTTCACCAGTAAGTATGTGACCCATCACAATCCTTGTTAGAATTCGTCTTTACTGGTAGGGGCGGTAGGGTGGAATAATGATTAAGGGTTAGCTCGTAACACTGAAAACCTGGCTTAGATTCCCCACATGAGTACATCGCATGTTATGCACTCTCCATTGTTCTTCCGACCATGGAGTGGTAACAACCTGAAACAAAGTTTCCAGCCTCATGTAACACCTTCCCTGAACACACCTCTGCTCACACTATTGTTGTAGGTACAGTGTAGTCACATTGAGTTCATACAAAATGTGTGTCTGGCCCCTGCCGACCACGTGACAATCTACTGAAGTCATTCTCTTTCTTATCAACTAAGAGTGCAGACAACCTAACATAGATAGAGAATTGGTCTGCCATCTTTATCAATCTCTACTGAGGATTTTGAGGGTTATTTATACCTTTAGCCAAAAAAAATCCCTCCAGAAAAGAAATACGGACAACTCGTCAATGAAGAGGAAGGTTTGATCTTCTTGTAAACAGACTTTTTCTGCTAAGGAATCTGACATTTTCTGTTGCGGTCAAAGTGTTGTAACTGCCATCAACCCGACAATGACCAGTTTGTGATCTACAGGAGGACGTGTTCACGGTGAGCTACAGACAGACTACAAGTTGCACGTGGATGTGTTTATGTTCTAGATGAAAGAATTCTTCAAGGAGAAGTTAGGATTAGGCTGTTGAGTATTCGTCAAGGCAACAGTGTTCAACTACAATGACATGCAGGGGTGTGTTTTGGTTACATATTAGAAGAGGCTGGACACGTTGTTTTAGGTCGTATCCACTCCACAGTCAAAAGAACAAGGCATAGTGCATGACGTGACAGAGGATGAGCATGATAAGCAACACAATTTACATTCTTTACTTAATATTTTCAATTGTAAAATGCAAATGACTGGTTCGTGTGGTAGACTTGCTGATTAATTCCTATCATTGTATTCTAGCTGTCGAATAGATATATACTAGATTTTGCCCCCGGCACCATTAAACAGCAAACAATACAAACTACAGGTAAATGTTTCTGTTTTTGAAATACACCATAGTGACTGAACAATTAAATGTCCTTGCTTCATATGGATCAGGGTCTCGATCCACAGAGCGTCTGTAGCACTACAACATTTGTAAGACTATGATAAATAGAATATACTAAAAACCTTTCGAGTAATACCATTTTTACTAAACGAGTTAATGAGTTGGTATCATTACCTTCCAACATTATAAGGTCAACGCTCCTTCGTCGGGCAGTTAATGAACGACCTCGGGCTTATGCAATTGATAATGCCCTGGGCCTAGATTTTCCAAGCTCCCTTAGCGCTAAGATAGTCGTAAGTGTCATTCATTAACATTAACTTACGACTATCTTAGCGCTAAGAGAGGTTCGAAAATCTAGGCCTTGAAAGATAGCGTTACCGTTATTATAGCTAAAATGGATAGAATTTTTAATGAAATAAAAACAAACAACGGTATCTGTTTTGAAGCATTTACTGCTAACAACAAACGACGGAGGTTACAAATATGGAAACGTCATAGAACAAAGCTGATGGCGTCACTTTTGAGACTTATGACATTCGACCTTGACCTTTGCCCATACTACCAGCCGCCATTTTTTTCAATGCTCAACAACGTAAGTGTTCCAGTCGATGTTTTCATTGCTGCATGTTGTAATGTATGGTACAGTTGTTAAGGTTTGCACCGGCAAGAAAGTGCATAATGACACAGGTACATGTGACGAATGTGAGTCAGAAATATCGACAATATTGAACCAAAGTTCAAACGAGCTCTAGGTCATTGAACATCGAGAGCTGAGTTCCTTTTGACGTCGTCAAGCAATTTGGGGGCATTATCAAGTTACAGTGGCCCGCTCATTTCTGATAAGATGCGGGCGTATTAATGACAATTCTATCCATTTTAGCTATAAAATTTGATAGAAACTGCCTATAAAGTGTAGCGACGCTTTCCGCGAGTCAAGCAAGGTCTAATACCATTGTGACAGAGGTATTAGCATTGTGACGTCATAACTGTAAAACATTATGACGTCATAGGTCTAGCGGTATTACCCTTGTGTAATATTGCCGTAAAACTATTACACTACAGCATATTCCACGGGCGAGTAATAAACTATAAGGTTACGACAGGTCGTAACATTACGAACGCTTTTGAATCGGGACCCAGATCTGTCGACAATCAGTGATCAAGAAACTCCAATTCTTTCCCTAAAGTTATTTTGATACATTTGGATAGAAATGTAATGCTCAAGTCATTAGTGATGTATATTTTTAGGATCTAATTGTAGACAAATATCCAGGTGAGTTATGGCACCTTAAATCTAACAGGTTTTATGGTCTAGCCCGGAATGCAACGTGCCATTGGTACCTCGCACGTTCCTTCTTATCTCCATCGGTTCTGGTGGTCTTCAGAAATCTTGAAGTTGACTGTCTCAGAAGTAGGATTTCAGTGTATGAAGAAACTGCCATATTATCACATTGAAACAATGATTACTCAATTCTCAATTAATGCTCCGTTATCGGGCATGCGCAGAGATAACGGCACTGGCGAGCAGACGCCGCACCGCGCCAGACAGATTTGTATGTCATGTTGATTTACTGAAAGCAATAATAAATCCCCAATATGAAGATCACGAGTTCCCGTGTTCTGTGACATGGTGCCATAAGTAAAGTACGGAAGAAGTAATTAAGAAGATTTCGCCTCCAGAAAACTTTGATTTCTCCACACCGGCCGGGTGGCCCCAATGGCGGCAACGGTTCATGAGTTTTCGTTCCGCGACGAAACTGGATGCACAGTCAGAGGATGTTAAGATAAGTTCGCTCATTTACACGATGGGAAAGGAAGGAGAACACATTATAAACTATTTTACATTTGACGAAGGTGATGAGAGGAAATTTGACAAAGTGATACAGAAATATGAAGAACATTTTGTTCCAAAACGGAATGTGAGTCATGAGAGAGCCAAGTTTCATGAACGCAATCAACGATCGGGTGAAAGTGTGGAAGCATTTATACGCTAGTTGTACTGTGAATTTGGGAATATGCGTGATGAAAGTATTCGTGACAGTATTGTCATTGGAATTTCTGACAGACAAGTTTCAGAAAAGATGCAATTAATTCCTGGATTAACATTGGATCAGACTGTACAGACAGCCAGGGAAACGGAGCTAGCCAAGTCTTAAATCAAGAATCAAGACAATATTCAGACTTTAGAAGAGGTAAGGGGTAGAAGATCGAGAAAATATGAACTTTAATGCCCATAAAGGTAAAAGAATTGGTCTCTCACGAGATTCTCACCATGGAAGTAATGGTAACCATGGAAACCAAAGGAATCATCAATCATACGGTCAAAATAAGCCCTGTTCACGTTGTGGTAATCTTCATTCAGGATGGTGTCGTGCTAGTGGTCAGACATATCATGTATGTAATACGAAAGGACATTATGCCAAGATGTGTACAAGCAATAGAAAACAAAATGTTCACATTATAGAGACAGACGTTTTGTCCCATGATCAGGCAAGTGGATTCTAACTTGGATCTGTCAGCTGTGAAGATGATAATGATGCATGGATGGTTACATTGTATGTTCAAGACACACCTGTTGAATTCAAAGTTGACACCGGTGCAGACACCACAGTGATTTCAGGAGAAACTTGTGACAAACTCTTTAACAAACCAAAGTTATTATCACCAGATCGAGAACTTTCAGGACATTCACACATAATAGGGTGTTAAGGATTGTTTCCTGCACAGGTGAGATATCATGGTGAATTATACAAGTTCAACGTTTATGTCACAGACGGACATAACAAAATGCTGAGTAGGAGTGTTTCACACAAGATGGGTTTGGTGAAGCCGAACATTCATGAAATCAGCACAGAGATTGATGAAGTACTCTCAAGTGTATTTGGTCCATTGGACTTGTGAATTGTGAACCAGTGAAGATAAAACTAAAACCTGAGGCAGTTCCCTTCAGTATTGCAACGCCACGAAGAGTACCATTTCTTGTGTTAGACAAAGTGAAAGAAGAGTTGACCCGTATGAAAGATGCCAGTATCATGGAAGAAATAATCGAGGCAACCGAATGGTGTGCGCCAATGGTACCTGTAATCAAGAAATCAGGAAAATTAAGGATTTGTGTTGACCTGAAAAAGCTGAACGAAGGCGTAAAAAGAGAACACTACATGATGCCAACATTAGAAGATATTGCTCCAAAGCTATGCGGATCCAAGATATACACAGCCCTAGATGCCTCTAGCGGTTATTATCAGATTCCTCTACATGAAGATAGCCAGAAACTTACTTCATTCATGCCCCCCTTTGGGTAGTTGCCATTCTTCAATTAGAATGTCCGAAGGATATTTCGGAACTCAGACGCATCTTGGGACTCGTGAACTATTTGGGAAATTCCTGCCGGATATTTCCAGTCACGAAACCAATGACTGATCTACTTCATGTCGATACTATGTGGTATCGGGGCCCAGACCAAGAGTCTGCTTTCTCCAAAGTGAAAGCCAGTGCACCGGTACTGGCATTCTATGATCCCAAGTTGACAACCATGGTGAGTGCGGACGCAAGCAGCTACGGTTTAGGAGGTGCTTTGCTGCAGCTTCATGGTGGAATCACATGGAAGCCAGTGGCTTTCTGTTTAAGAACGCTAACGGGTTCGGAGTGCCGTTATGCGCAGATCGAAAAGGAGACTAGCTGTTGTTTGGGCGTGCGGGAAATTCAACCACTACCTGATAGGTTTGAACGGATTCAAACTGCAAATAGATCACAAGCCTCTCGTTCCACTCATCAACTCGTATGATCTCAACAAGGTGCCACTGTGATGTCAAAGACTGTTGATGCGGTTGAGAAGATTTCAAGTCACAGCAGAGTATGTTCCTGGTAAAAACCTAGTCGTCCCAGACACGCAATCAAAGAAGTCCCATAAATGTTCTGATGAAGACCCAGCATTGAGCGAAGAAGTAGAAACCTACTTGGAGTCTGTATCTAAACAGAGATCTATCTCGGACGAGAAAGTCAATACATTAAAGATGATGTCGGCCAATGACCCGATCATCCAACGTGCTATGCAGTGTGTCCGGACAGGATGGCCAGAGCACAGTAAGAGCATACCATCTGAGGTACAACAGTTCTATGTCGTGAGAGGAGAACTGTCAGTAGTTGATGACCTACTGGTGTTTCGCGATCGTATCATCATTCCCGAGGTTCTACGAGAAGAAATCTTGGAGCAAATGCACTCAAGACACCAGGGAGTAAATAAGTGCCAGGAAAGAGCAGCATTGTGTGTGTGGTGGCCAGGGATATCAAACAATATCAAGACGAAAGTTAGCCAGTGTAACTTTTGTCAGACTCATAATCCGACTTATGGACCCACTTATGACACTTATGACATCCCCATTTCCAGAGAGACCTTGGCAGAAGATTGCTGCTGATTTGTGTTTTGCCAAGGGACAGAACCTTCTTGTAGTAATGGACTATTACTCAAGGTATCTTGAAATTGCTCACTTAAACAATGTAATATGTTCACAAGTGATGGGCAAGTTCACGGCAATGTTCGCTCGATGGGGCGTACCAGAAGAATTTCGCTCAGATAATGGAACGCAATTCACGTCTGCAGACTTCAAACAGTTTGCACAAGAGTACAACTTCAAGTTGACCACATCAAGTCCGCACTTCCCTCAGTCTAACGGCGAAGCAGAGAGTGCAGTGCGCATTGCGAAGATGATTCTTAACCAGGAAGATCCCTATCTAGCTCTAATGGCCTACAGATCTACACCTAGTACTGCCACAGGGGTATCTCCGGCTCAGCTGATGATGGGCCGACAAATCCGCACGTTACCAACCTTTACCGGAAAACCTGGTTCCCCAGTGGCCTAATCTGAAACAGGTGAAAGAGAGAGACACTGCGAAGAAGTCTTCATACGAGACTTTCTACAATCGCAGACACAGCGTGCAGTGGTTGCCAGAGCTGCCACTAGGTGCACCAGTTCGAGTCAAGCTTGACGGTGAGAAGACATGGTCGACTCCAGGCACTGTTCAGACCAGGGCACAGACTCCTCGGTGTTACCATATCAAGACAACAGCGGGTGACGTAAGAAGAAATCGCCGTCATCTGAGGTTCGATGAATCTCAGACAGCAGACTGACATTCCACAAGACTCGCACACTAACGCTGAGTTTGAGAAGTCTCCTCCAATCGAGTGCAGTGTCAGTAATCCTGTGTCTGACACTATCCGGTACACAACACGGCCTGGTCGAACGGTGAAGCCTCCCCAGAAGTATGGAGACTGGATGTGAAGTGACTATAATGTTAAATAGTTTCTTGAATTGACTTTTCATTAATTGCATGTGCCAAGGAATAATTTTGTGATCAGTGACATTGAAGTTCAAGTTCGATGAAGGTAATTCTTATATTTCAAAGGACAGTTAATTCATAAGTATGTGAATACTTAAAAGTTGTGTTTATCATGGACTGTTTCAAGTTCAGATGGAAGTTGCCTTCAACCGTCACCGGAGACTGAATTAATGTTTTTTCATCTCTTGCCAGTTAAAGTAAATGTTTATTATCAAGTGACATTAAGGCTAAATTGTTTATTTTGTCTACAAAGGGGGAGATGTCATATTATTACATTGAAACAATGATTACTCAATTCTCATTCAATGCTCCCTTATCGGGCATGCGCAGACTGGCTATTCTGTAGAACATTGATGTATTTGAAAATGCATTTATCTTGTCACTGTACAAAATATAACATGTCCTTGCAAATGATTTTGAGTTGGATATTTATTTTGTTATTTTGTTATTAAAAGGCAGGCATGTATGTTTTGTGTGTTTAAATGAATGAGTGATTGAGTGAGTTAGATTTTACACCGCTTTTAGCAATAGGGACACCGGAAATTGGTTTTTACACATTGTACCCATGTGGGGATTCGAACCTGGGTCTTTGGCGTGATAAGCGAACACTTTAACCTCTTGGCTACCCCACCAAGGACCAAGAAGACAAGAAAATATCCAGCAAAAGTACTTTTACACCTTATGGGGGTGGGGTGAGTACTTGAAACCTGTTTGCTGGTTATATCGATAAAATAGTCCAGTTTTCAGCTGCGAGTGTTTCTCTTATGTCCTGTAGCCAAGTAGGTAAGCGTCCGCTCGTCACGCTGAAAACCCGGGTTTCATACCCCACATGGATACAATGTGTGAAGCCCATTTCCGTTGTCCCCCGCCCTGATCCTGCTGGAATATTGCTAAGAGCGGCGTACAACCTCACTCACTCACTATGTTAGGTCCGAGTTATAAAGACAACGTTTCGAACTCTGTTGTATGTTCTAATGTTAGGGCGAAGTGCTACAGACTACACAAGAACCTGGAACATCTGCGGAAAAAGGGATTATACCTACTTGCTGCTGACAAGGTCTACTACACTCATCACCTTTAGTAGCCAAGGCAACCCAGCGGAACCGGCGTCCTTCAGAATCGAATACACAACCTCTGACTTCAAAGGTAATTGATATAAAGCTGATGCAGGCGCATATTTTTCAGCTGGAGTGGATGTGGGCGGCAGCACTTGCAGAAGTAGTTGTAGTAACTGTAAATGTAGTTGTAGTAGCACTGGCAGGAGCTGTAGTAATGTAGCAGGACTTGTAGTATCATAGCAGTAGCTAATGTATTTATTAGTAGACTAGTAGTAGTTGTAGCCATAACAGTGGTTGTAATAAACGTAGCAGTAGTGTTTCTTCTTCTCTGCCATGTTCTTAATTAAGTAACTTTGGTAGCGGACAGTCCTTGGATGGCCGAACGTGTTTGGCAGTTGGACTCCTGAGAGTTTCCAGTACGCCTGTCCTGCCCCACAATAAGCCACATACGTGGACTCCTCTTGAATGGGTGAATGGGTACCCGGTAGGGCTGCGCAATATAACCGGTCTTTCCAGTATTTACCGGTTCAGACATGAAAACGATACGTATTTCGATACGCTGATCGAAAACCTGTATTTTGACATGTATTCGGAAAACTTCGTAACACTCAGAAATCTTCGGATATTTCCATTTTTCACACTAGAAGTCAAGTTAAGTTTGGTTTGAAGTTGTCTTCTTAATCTTTGTCAAAGTGTTTCGCAATGTTTTGGATCTGAATTTTTTTTAAATATTTACTCTTTAATGACCAGTGATTACTTATATGTCCTGACCAGGCCAAGTTGCTGTCTGAAATGTCAGGGCTCTTTTTTCAAAGTGGAGAAACTAATTCAAACTAGTAACCACTGTGTTTATGTTTAATATTTTTTTCATTGTTTCATTTGTGCCAAATCTTTTTTTACTTTTTTACTTTGTCATGATTATAAGTTTTTATTATGTGTAATCGTTTTTGCTTTATAAATCAAGCATTAACTCGATTATAAGTATGTTTTTTGTTAAAAATCCTTTTTGCAATATTTTGCAATACATATCGCAATATATGTTTTCGCATCGCAATATATTGCAATATGAAAATTCACTGCAAAACCCAACCCTAGTACCCAGTGGGATAAGCCACAGGACTATTATCCTTCTATTGCATCACAGGCAGCTTGGGTTATCCAGGGTAGTGATGTCCTTCATGTTGAATGAGCTTAAAGCATGTCTTTGCAGCATGGAGTTCACCGCGATAGTGTTTCCTTATTATTATGCAGTTAGATAGCAGCATGCTCAACGTTGAGTGTGATGTCAACAATGGCAGCTCACCTGCGTCAGATTCGACTGACTTAGTTGACACATGTCATTGTATCCCATTTGCTTACACCAATGTTGATCACTGGATTGTATGGTCCAGATTCGATTATATACAGACCGCAGCCATATAGCTAGAATATTTCTAAGTGCTGCGTTAAACAACCAACCGACCTTACAGACAGCAATTTCCTTTCTTATCCTCAGCATGTCAAAGGGATGACCTTGTGGCTGACTCTTTTGAAGGAGAAATAATTTCACCTGGCTACCCATATCTGTATCCGGAGTAAGCAGCTTTTTCATATAACTGTGAATGTTGAATGGCATAACAATTCGTCAACTAATTGCATGATCAAAATATCACAATCGATGTTAAATAAAGTAAATATCTCCAGACCGGGTTCGATTCCCCACATGGGTACAATATGTAAAGCCCATTTCTGGTGTCCCCCCGTCATGATACTGCTGGAATATTGCTAAAAGCGGTGTAAAACTAAACTCACTCACTCTTTCATGAAAGCCGACTGAGGTTTTAATATTTTTCTCACTTTTTGTTACAGTCGAACACAATGTGTGTGGCAAGTAATGGCTAACCAAAGCTCGGACCTTGTCATGATCAACATTCAAGAACTCGATCTCCACTCAAAGCCTGCTTGTGGTGACAGTGTTGCCATATATGATGGTAGGTACTCCAGTCACCAGCGTCAAACCTATCATAGACACACGGTTACGAACGGTCTCTATTTTTACTCCAGTCACCAGCGTCAAACCCTTCCTAGACTGAGTTTTTATTTTACGCCACACTCAGCATTATGCCAGCTATATGGCGGGGGTCTGTGAGTAATCCAGTGATCAACATCATGAGCATCCAGTATAGTATCTGTCTTATCGAATTTTACTACTAATGATTCTTTTAATGCTACAACAAATGAATGCAAACAAAATACAAATATTAAAATTTAAACCGACCAAAGTTATAGCAATAATATCAGGCTATTGCCATTTTCGAGGAATGTATCCATCAATATCCACACAAAGGAACAATATGCAATTCATCTGCAGCTGACAAAGAGTCCTGTTCCATGACTGTTTCTGTTTTTTCACATTGGTGAATAGCTTCATTACCTAACATCGCACACCCGAGAACTCTTTACATGATGTCCACCATCAAGTAATTTAGTTAGACAACAAAAAACAATCAATAAACGTATCAATTGGCGGTTAATCCTTTGAAGGAAGGACTTTGTTTTTACACAGGCACTTTACGACTGAATGTGGTAGTATTCAGTGTACGTCAGTAAGTCTACATACATAGGCACTACCTTTTGACAAACCCACTGTGTAATATATAAGTAATTATTCAATCAGCGTGCTTACAACAAGGAAGTGGAAATTGCTGTATTGCCTAAAAGACTTAGAGGTCGACGCTGTTGTGAGGATACGAACTGAACTTCATTGTTGCATAAGAGGCATTTGTTGTGTACTTAAGTTAAAAACTGTATTTTTTAGCTAAGTCAATTCTCTGATTTTCTAGAAATGGCAAAGTGGGGTCGATTTAGGTTACGGATTCAATTAAATCAAATGTGTGGTTTTAATGTCATAGGTCAATAGACATCATATTGTTATATGACCTGAATAAATATCGAGATAAAAAACACAAAAAATGGATCATTCATCATACTATTCATGCATCAGAAAAAAAGAAAACGCCTACACCGCTGGGATACTTTATTACAGAGATCATATACATATCGTTATATGGCCTCTGTTTATTACAATCAGACAAGAACTACCGGGGATATTTTCAAACAACGGCATCTGATGGCATCCGCTGTTTTTAGTGTCCCATTGTTTAGGTTGAAGAAATTCTACCAGGTTGGACAGTTTCCCAGTCCCTGTGTCCGGCACGGTCGAGGGAGCAGGGACTGTCCACCTGACATCATTAGATTGTTGGCGCGAAACATTAGTACCTCTGGATCAGTGCCCCTTTAAATGGAGCATTATGTTACATTTGACAACTTTCTAAATGGCATTGTGTATTTACAGTAATTCCCGTGAGGAATGTTATGTCGTTGATTGTGGCAAGGAATCCTTACTGATGTTGTGTCATTTCAGGTCCAGCATCTGATTTCATCAAGACACCAGATATGTTGTTATGTGACAACATGACGGATGTTTTTAACAGCACTGGTCGGTACGCCACTATTAAGTTTTCAACCAATGACGGTGGAATAGGAAAAGGCTTCAAAATCAGATACAAGTCTGTACCAAAGAGTAGGTAGCACATTTATGAATACTTGACATACAGTAGGTTACAAAAAATTAAACAAATTAACACAGCTTGGCTGGATTTAGTTGGATAAACTATGCACTAGTGTAACCTTTTATTGCAAAATCCAACTGATATTTAATTCTACTTGCACCAGCTGTATGCACAACAACGTAAGCATCTTTCAAAGTTATGTCCTAGTATAGCTTGTCCACAATTGATCTGTGAATTAATTACCTCTTTAATCATCTATATTTTGTTGTAGTGGCCTCACTTAACTGTGAGTACTTCAAGATCATCTGCAGGTTTAAACTTTGATAAATTTGTCAGACCATAGTGCAACCTGGTTTTGTCTGGTGCAGCTAGATTTAAACGTCAGGATGTGCCTGGTGCAAGTAGTTACTAAATCGATCCGTCTACGGTCTCCCAGATTCTACCAAAGGTTGTTATTTTATTATCGCCTTACCAAACTATTTAGTGCCAACAAATATGTTGACTACATATTGTGAAGTTTCAAATATTATAAAAATTATCATTTTCAGAGGACGCTGGTAATGTGACTACAGCTTCAGTTTCACCCAGTTATCGAAGTTATTTAGGGTCTCTGTTCCTGATAAGAAATATGTTATCTACATGTAATCATTTTTCCAGTATTTACATAAGGAAATACTTATTGTAAATTACAAATTGTATATTTTTCATTTTCAGAAGGTACTGGAGACACAGTGTTATGGTCAGTTAGTAGCTTAGCTGGCGTGATCATCATCATAGTGATTTTGGTAACGCGTGTGGTTTTGAAAAGGAGACGCTCTGATCGCACGAATCAGACTCCAAGTACCGAAACATCTGATGATCCACATCCACACACAAGCGACCAGGCAGCCCCATTTTCCCCATCCGATACGACCAATACCACGAACACCAGCAGCAGCATCAATACCACCAACAGTAGCACCAGTACCAACAATACCAACAGTACCACCGGTACCTATACCAATGAACCACCACCTGCATACGAGGATGTCTACAACCTTCCTGTCACAGACCCGAAAGCGCCATCTATGCTGCCTCCCTCTTATAAAGATGCTGTGTCAAGGGGAATGATTCTAAACAACTCAAACTAGGTTCTGAGGCAGTTTGACAAGGTGTCTTCTTATCACAAACAGACCTCTTTATGTATTCCTATGCAGTGGACAGAAGTAGTGAGTATGTTGGGTTTAGTGGCACTCTGACCTGAGTTCGACACATAGAGTGACTGCATCATATTGGAAGGAAGCGATCAGAATGTAGTTTCTTGATATCTAGTGTAGCTTATATCTAGTGTCAGAAAGAAATATCCGTTCATTTAGTAAGAGACACTCGGACATCGTATTGGTCAGAAAGAGTCACTATGACATCGTCTTGGTCAGAAAGAGACGCTCGGGCATGGTATTGATCACTAAGAGAGGCTCAGACATAGTATTGGTCAGAAAGAGTCACTCGACATGGTATTGGTCAGAAAGAGTCACTGGGACATGGTATTGGTCAGAAGGGGACACTGGACATGGTATTGGTCAAAAAGAGACCCTCAGACATTGTACAGGTCAGAAAGAGACCCTCAGACATTGTACTGGTCAGAAAGAGTCACTCGGACATGGTATTGGTCTGAAAGAAACACTGGGACATGGTATTGGTCAGAAAGAGAAACTCGGACATGGTATTTGTCAGAAAGAAATTTGTCAGCGTGTTTTGTTTTTGTTTGTATCGGGAGTTAGTGGTATGGGTAACTTACAAGCAGTTGTACAAAATGCATGTAATTGTGCTGTGGTGGCACTAGATTTTGGTCCATCTTGATTATCTGGTTCGTTTACGTACCGTTTGACAGGGGTGCTACTTTATGAAGCATATTGTGAGTAGCTGGCGATAGTTGTTGAGCAGGATCATCGTTGAGTTTCGCTACTCCAAGCCTATAATGTTTAACTCTCTTTTGCCTTTCAAGCGGAATGGAATCAGAACGGATAATCCAAACTGGCTATTCTCAGGAGTTGACTTTTATAATTGCAAGATTCCCTGTTAGGGAAAATTATCCTAATATTATCACTAGTCATGTACTGCTCGGGTACACCCAGTCCTGTGTGAATAACTGAATCGGCAATTAACATAAACACCATTTCATGTCTGAGTCAAATAAGTACACCAGAAATGCATTTGCAAGGCACTTCATAATTAACGCAATTGTGTAAATTTAGTATTTTGAATATATCAGAGATATTGGCAACCTTCAGTGCTTGGACCATGTTGGTTAATTTTCATTTACATGTGATATATGTATTATTGTTTTTATATGTTTGTTATTTACTAACATTTTGTATGATTTAATTGAAAGTGTTAATAACATTGTGCACTTGTTTGTATTTATTGGTTTACAAGTGAGTGAGATTTTTAGTATTACGCCGCACTCAGCAATATTCCAGCTATATGGCGGCGGTCTGTAAATAATCGAGTCTGGACCAGACAATCCGGTGATCAACAGCATGAACATCGATCTACGCAATTGGGATAGGATGACAGGTGTCCACCAAGTCAGCGAGCCTGACCACCCGTTAGTCGCCTCTTACGACAAAGATGCGTTACTGAAGATCAATTCTAACCCGGGTCTTTCCGGGACACATTCTCTTCCCGCAGAGGTCACTCCTGTCATATCTTCCTACGTAACCTCTGTTCTAATACGGCCCTTTCATGGTGCGAGTGATCTGGATTTGTGATTGGTTGATTTAGTTGTGCAATCAGCGACGTTATTTCAAAAGTGATCGCTCGGTAATTTCCGTATGCTTCGGGAAAACGAGAACCTCTTCCCCAGCAAGATGCGTAAACGTTTCTTCTAGACAGAAGCCAGTCATGTAATGGCGAATCAATGGCGTCTCCATCGCCCTCGTTGACAACGACCATGCTAGCAATTAAATATCTTGTGTGTCACATCAACAAAATCATCTTGTCGATTGATTCCTGCACTCTCTATTGGCTAGTGTCTGCTTTTCCGTTAAACATGAAATACCGATTCTATCCTTCGCACGTTGATCAACTAACTCCATGGCGGCCGCCATATTGAATCAAAGCCAATGTAACACGTAATCGGATTGGATAGAAAGAAGGGAGATAATTCTTGTTGCGATATTTTGCCGCTAGGGGATTTTACGAGAACCAGGAAATATGGCCGTCTTAGAACAGATGTTACGTAGGAAGATGTGACAGGAGTAACCTCTGGGAAGAGGATGGGTACCCCAGCTGGATTTACACCATCCTTCTGGCAACCTGCGATTGTCTGATAGTAAAGCCAAACAGATAAAATTAAAAGCATGGAAGATGAAAAATACTGTCAATGTCATGGGACTCACCTACCCTCTCCGGAAGACAATTATTTTACACTGCTTCATCTCCCTTTGAAGGTATATCAAGATAAATATTTCCTTTTCCAAAATAGAATTTACTATCTAAAATATATATTCTAATCACAATTTATCGATTAATTTCAATGTTCGTGCATGATCAAGGTTACAACATTCAAAGCCTCAGTAAAGATTTTAAGAACTTTTATCGAAGACATGTGGAGGAAATTTCCAAATTTGATGCATCAGTGACAAAAATGATGCAATTCCCTATTTTGACATAATGGAGGCTTGACTGATCCCAAACAACTTCAGCCCTATCACATGTTTGAATACACAATACAAAATCTTCACAGGGTGTTTGACAAACCTCGTGTCGTCTTACTGATCTTCTAATCATATAATTTACAGAGAGCAGAAGGGGACAAGAAAGGGATGTTGGGGGTACAAGGCTAAAACATATCCCCGCAACCTCTCCATGTGCTTGATTGACTGCAAAAAAGCATACGACTCTGTCCCTCACGAGTGGATTCTAAAGTTTCTTCATTGTATTGACCTCCCGGAGCGACTACTTGATTTACTCAAGTCTTTAATGAGTTGCTAGTCGACTCAACTTGATATGTACTCGCAAGGGCAGGTGCAGACTTCGGAATCTATTCCAATCAGAAGGGGAATATTTCAGGGGGATTCCTTTAGTCCTTTGCTTTTTTGTTGGTCTCTAAATCCTTTGAGCTTTCTGCTCAACAGAGGGGAGGGTTACCATCCCGGACCTCCTCAGCACAGATCCCCAACACCGCTTACTCATCTGCTTTACATGGATGACATCGAACTACTTGCCAGAGGAGATACCAATTTGAAAGAACAGGTTCTCCTTGTCGAGTCCCTTTCTATGTTATTGGCATGACATTTGGACTCGACAAATGTAATACTCTTCATTTGAAGCGTGGCAAGGTAACTAATTTTGGATTGTTCAAGTTACAACGGGAAGGAGCTATTGAGCATCTTGTGGAAGATCAGGCCTACACCTATCTTGGAATGCAAGTTCGAGACAAGCTACAGAATGCCCAGATTCACGAAAAACTTCCGGCTGAGTACAAATCTCGCTTTAAGAAAATCTGGAGTTCAGAGCAATATGCTCGAAACAAGGTCAAAGCCACCAATACTTTTGCTGTGCCAGTCCTTTCCTATTCCTTTGGAGTAGTTGATTAGACAAACAAGACATCCAGAGTCTTGACCGCCTGACGAGAAGGATCATGTCTGATAACAGAGCCCACCAGCCCCGTTCCTCTCTCAGTCGTTTATATATGCCAATCGATCCTGGAGGTCGGGGTTTGATTAATGTGGAGGCTCTTCATGATAGAATTGTATTGTGTACTTTTGCACATATTATTTGTCAGATGATCCTCTGGTGGTGCATGTCAAGACTCATGATGAAAGCAAGGAATTCCACAGCTATTTTAAGCGTGCCAAGGTTGTTTTTTGTTGATGGCATGTGCTGCTGGACGGTACAGCAATGGGAGTAAACCAGGTGAAGTCCTTCACTAAATCTGCCCAGAGTGGGTCATTTGTGGAGAAGCACAAATTGCCCTGTGTGCAAATATAAAAAGGAAATTACACGGGATCTCCTCACCCGTATGGATAATAACACAATATACGTGTGCTGCATCACGGCTGATAAGATGACGTATTCTGCCAATGGCTCGCATATGAAAGAAGCATATTGTGCAGAGTTAATTAACATGGGTGTCCATCGCCAGTTGTGAGTCAATTGTAACTCCAAGGTCTTTAACAGAGTCCACTGATTGTATATCTGCATATGCTACCATAACGGTACTGGTGGTAATTTGTTTTTGCATTTTCCTGGCTCCAACAACCATCACTTCCGTCTTGTCATCATTTAACTTTAGCATGTTGTTTGTCATCAATGACTTCACGTCTGTTATTTTTTGAAGACCAGTGTGAAAGTCCTTGGGAGTTGAGTTGTTCTGAAGTTGGGTGTGATCTGCAAACGAATGATTGCAAATGCCATGTTTGTCAATTACGTCCGCAACATCGATCGTGTATGCTATGAAAAGAAGCGTACCGAGTATAGATCCCCGAGGTACACCAAAGTGAACCCAAGGAGGTTCGTAATTGGATGTATTCTAACAGAACAGTCTGACTTCTGCTTTCAAGACAGGATCGTAACCAGATGTAGTCAGAACTGTACAATCAACTCTGCTTTTAGAAGAGATTGCTTATGGATGTGGAAAAGGGTTTTTTCGCTTCTATTTAATAAAGGTTACACAATTTTAAGTAAAGCTTTCAAAACTTTTAAGGCAAACATTCGGAGGAAATTTGAAAACTGGAGGCAGCAGTAACAAACATCATGTCCCTCCAATGGAATTCCTATTTTGACTTGTACCATACGTTCCGATTTCTTTTCAGGTGAACAATTGACTAGCCTTTGCATGTCTTTAGGATGGGTGCCACTGGTGGGGTAGGATACGCTGACCTTTTTGCGAACACCTGTTGTTATCACTGTTTTGATAATGATTCAAAAGCACTTGCAGATTATGGAATCTGAAGTAAAACCGACTATGCTTTTAGCAGAGATTTCGCATGGATGCGGAGAGGAGTCTTGTATTAACAACAATAATGTGTACCAACAGGTGGCGTTAGACCTGTTGCGCTATGTAAGCGGGTATTCAGTCAATCAAGCAATCAACGTTTTTATCTAAAAAAAACACACCACGGTGGTACGAGAGAATACCAATATACATATGTTACATAAACAGACACGAATGGTGATCTCAGTAAGATAGGTCATTTTAAATTTTCAACAAGTGTTTGCCACTGATATGGCAATGTCTGGCACCCATGAAGGGCCACCTCCTCGTGGTGGGTGCTGGGTAACGCTAAGCGCCCTTCGACCCCCCGTTGTGGACCCGGGGGGATATTAGGTCCACCAACCCGTTTGCCGTGGGTTGCGCCCCTGTGTCGGTGGAGGACGGGATTCTGGTGGTTGAGGGCAATAGGATCCTGGAACCGTGTTCTTGTTGCCCAACACACCACTTCGGCCCTTACTTCACCTAGACGGGTGGTAGAACTGGCCCGGTTCTACCAATCGGCTGGTCACGCCGTGCCCTGCGCATGGAATCATTCAAATTTATATCAATGTCGTTTATATAATGTTGATATTGAATGTTGTATTTCACAAATATATTATTATATCTATTTGCCTAAAGTCCTATGCCAGAAGGCGGTGGCTCATGGGCCAATCTGGTGATGTTGACCGCTGATTACTATATGTTTCTAAATAGTTGTTATGGGCAGGACCAGCCTGACAATGAATTTAGTAAACAAATGTAGCTATTCAAGTCATATTTGCTGGAGTATAACATCCCTGTATCCCTGGTGTTTGCATTTTGGAGACCCAATGCAGTTAGACATTGTCCTTGTTGACACTCCGTGGTGGGTAGGGAGCAGGGATGCTGAACCATTTTTGCTTACATTATGAATCCCCAATCATCTGGTTCACCAAGAAATGAAAAGATGAGACGCATAGAAACTGTTGATGACTCTTCTAGAACTGTTCATTCTAATGCTGATTCTTGGCCTCGTTTCCTGGTAGTTGAAGCTGTTGATTTTCTTCCCATCAAATTAAACCCTTTTGCTATTTCCAAGGCAGTATCTGGGATTTGTGGGGAAGTGAAAAATGTCACCCGTCTCCGTAATGGTTCCCTTCTGGTGGAATGTGCACGGAGACAGCAATCACTCAATCTGTTATCAATCAGAACATTTGCCAATATCGAGGTTGCTGTGTCCGTGCACAGAACTCTCAATTCCTGTCGTGGCATTATTCGAGATCGAGCTCGCTGTCTGTCTGATATGTCAGAAGACGATATTGCAGAGGAACTAAAAGATCAGGGTGTTACTGCTGTGAAACGTTTCACCGTTAAAAAAGAGGGTACTGTTGAAAAAACAAATACCTATCTCATAACGTTTGACCGTACATCCTTACCGCCATCAATCAAGGCAGGGTATTTTAACATCGGGGTAGACGTGTACGTCCCTAGTCCCTTGCGATGTTATAAATGTCAAAAGTTCGGACATGGGTCAAATTCCTGTCGTGGCTCTGCGGTATGCCCTCGTTGTGGTGAAAGTCACGAGAACACAGACTGCAACAAAGATTTTAAATGTGCAAATTGTCTCGGTTCTCATGGTACGTCGTCTAAATCATGCCCTGTGTGGCAGAAGGAATCAAACATAATGAAACTAAAGTGTGAACAGAATATATCTTACTTTGAAGCCAAAAAATTACTTGGTAATGAAACCTCAGCTCCACTAAATATTACCTACTCAGCTGCAGTCACCCGCACAGTGACAACATCCTCTGTTACATGCCAGACTGACTTGACATGGGTCAAGTCAGACAAGCCCATTACTTCAACTTCAGTCGCACCACAGAAATCACGTATCACACAGTCTACATCTGGATCACAGACTGAACATCAGCCTGAAACATCATCACAGACTTCTAACCAACAGCCTGACACTGTTCATTCATCAAAACAGAAAGGGAAAAAATTCTGTAAGAAACAGACAGCTAGCGTTCCTTCACCTTCAGAGGTTCCACTAGAGAACCCTTTTGGACCTCTAGATATGGAGGTCACTCTGTCCTCACAGGACAAGCGGAGGAATAGTTCCTCCTCACATACTCGATGGAGATCACCAATTGAGCCACCATGACTCAGTTGTCTCCTTTAATGCAATGGAATTGCAGAGGACTGAAACATAACTTCAATGAAATCCACTTACTAATACAAGATCTTCAACCGTCAGCACTATGTCTTCAAGAGACTTATCTAAAAATACTGACAACTTTAATCTGAGACAGTACAATGATTATCACTCTTTTTCTCCGCCTGGAGATAAAGCGACAGGAGGTGCTTCCATTTTGGTACGACAGGGTGTTATACATAGCCCTGTCCATCTTAATACAAATCTTCAAACTGTAGCTGTTCGTATCACCCTGCACATTGCATTGACGCTGTGCAGCTTATATATCCCTCCATCTTCTGATATTCGTCAATCCGATCTCAACAATTTATATGATCAGCTTCCGAAGCCATGCCTCATTATGGGCGATCTTAACGGACACAACCCGCTTTGGGAAGTAACCATACTAATACTAAAGGTAAAATCCTTGAGGAATTCATTTCCGATAACAATTTATGTATTTTCAATGACGACTCAGCCACCTATCTACATCCAGCTACGGGAACATATTCTTCCCTGGATCTGTCACTCACCGATTCAACCTTGTATAATGAATTCGAATGGATGGTCCATGATGATCTGTGTGGGAGTGATCACTTCCCCACCATTCTCAAAACAATCAGCCCTGATGATGATCCACCTTTATCAAGAAGGAACTTCGGCAGAGCTGATTGGTCATTATATGAGACTCTGTGTGCTGAACACATAACTCATGATCGTTTTAGGAACAGTGAAGATCCTATTCAGTCGTTTTCTGATATCCTTAATGGCATTGCTGACAGATCAATTCCTCAGTCCTCTGCAGTTCCACATATTCGTAAACCATGGTTCAATAACGAATGTAAACAGGCCAGAAAGTGTAGGAAGAAAGCAGAAAAATATTTTCGCCGACATCCTACTGTCCATAATTTAGATAAATTCAAAATGTTAAATGCCAAGGCGCGACGCGCTTTTAAACAGAATAAGCGTCAGTCTTGGCGAAACTATATTTCCAAAATAAATTCGCGCACACCGATGTCAAAGGTGTGGAACATGATACAAAGAATAAAGGGCAAAGGTTCCAAATCTACCGTTCATCATTTAAAGGACGGTGATAATTTGTTAACTGATAAGGCTGACATTGCCAGTAAGCTTGGTGAAACTCTCGCCAAACATTCGTCTTCGTCCAATTATGTCCCTGAGTTTCAGAAACATCAGAAGCAACAGGAGAAGAAAAGAATAAATTTGACATCAGACAATGGAGAAGACTACAATGAATTATTTTCAATGCATGAGTTACGTACTGCCCTAGAGCAAGCTCATGATACAGCAACAGGAGCTGATAATATACACTATCAGCTCTTGAAACATTTACCTGATTCATGTTTGGAAACACTTCTAAATATTTTTGACACAATATGGACTTCAGGGAATTTCCCAGCTTCGTGGCGTAAAGCCATAGTAGTCCCTATACCAAAACCTGGCAAGGATCATACTGATCCGTCTAATTATAGACCAATCTCTTTAACGAGTTGCGTCTGTAAAACCATGGAACGGATAGTAAATAATAGATTAACATGGTATCTTGAAACCAATAATCTCATAACAAATATTCAATGTGGTTTCAGGAAAAATCGTAGTACCATTGATCATTTGGTACGATTAGAATCCTTTGTCAAAATGCAATAGTCAATAAACAACATGCAGTATCGCTATTCTTTGATCTCGAGAAAGCATACGATACCACCTGGAAGCATGGCATTTTAAAGGATTTGCATGATTTGGGTTTAAGGGGTCGTTTACCTCTTTTTATATCACAGTTTTTAAAAGACAGGCAATTTCAAGTCCGAGTGGGTTCAACCCTGTCTGACCATTACAATCAGGATCAGGGTGTCCCACAAGGCAGTATTTTGTCTGTCACTTTATTTAGCATTAAGATCAACAGCTTATCCAAAGTTTTAAACGATTCCATTGATGGATCACTTTTTGTGGATGATTTTAACATTTCTTGTCGCGGTAAGAATATGCATACTATTGAACGGCAACTGCAGTTGTGTTTAAATAAAATAAATAAATGGTGTCTTGAAAACGGCTTTAAATTTTCTAAATCAAAAACTAATTGTTTACACTTCTGTAGAAAATATAAGCCTCATAAAGACCCAGAACTGTTTTTAAATGGCACTCCCATCAAGATTGTAAAAGAGGCCAAATTTTTGGGTCTGATTTTTGACTCCCATTTAACCTTTCTTCCGCATATCAAATCCCTAAAAACTAAATGCCTGAAGGCACTCGATTTATTGAAAGTCGTGTCTTATTCAAGGTGGGGAAGGGATCAAGCTACGCTCCTACACCTTTACAGATCACTTGTCCGCTCGAAGCTTGATTACGGCTCTATCGTATATGGTGGGGCCTGTAAAAGCAACCTCAAACTACTTGATTCTATCCATCACCAGGGTCTAAGACTTTGTCTTGGGTCTTTCAGAACCTCTCCCATTGACAGTCTCTACGTTGAGGCCGATGAGCCATCTTTAAAACTTCGCCGTATCAAATTGTCCCTACAATATATCACAAAGTTATATTCTAATGAATCCAATCCTGCTCACACTTGCGTTTTTAATCCTCTTTATGAGGATTTGTATAATAAAAAACCTTCACTTGTTCCACCTCTTGGGATAAGAATCCAACAATATATTTCTGCTGCTGGCATTGAGTTAGAGAATATATCTCCTTCCCGTCTTCTTTCTTCTCCTCCTGGGCAATTGGTTAGGCCACAAGTCGACCTAACACTCACTAAATTTAAAAAATCAGAAACTAATGACTTACAATATAAACAAGAATATAATCAATTAAAAAGTAAATATAATACATATAAATCCTTATTTACAGATGGGTCCAAGGATGGTGGCGCGGTTGCTTGTGCCACTGTCATTGGGTCCAAAACAATATCTTCCAGATTACCCACTGACAGTTCCATTTTCACAGCTGAAGCAAACGCAATCCTAACAGCTCTCAAATATATAAATAGACACCCTGAATATAAACAATACATAATCTTTTCTGACTCTCTGTCTTGCCTTCAGGCGATTAAAAATATTTCTTGTAAACATCCACTTTTAATAGAAATTATAGAATTATATAATGATCTTGCAACTGGCCAATGCGACATCGTCCTCTGTTGGTTACCCAGTCACGTTGGTATTTCTGGGAACACAATGGCGGATCTTGCTGCAAAGGCAGCACTCAACAAATCTGTGACACCACTTCTTATTCCTTACTCTGATTACAAAGCAAGCATTAGAACCTACATCCGTGGTCTGATGCAGAAGAAGTGGGACACCCAAGTAGGTATAAATAAATTACATGAAATAAAACCCTATATTGTTTACACCTACTTGGGTTGTCAGTCCAGATTTGAACAGGTCATCATACGACGATGTCGTATTGGCCACACTAGATATGCTCATGAATACCTATTAAAAGGTGAGGATCCTCCGTTTTGTATCCCTTGTGATGAAAGAATCACGGTCAAGCATGTCCTGCTTGACTGTGTTGAATATTCCGTCAGAAGGGATATTTATTTCAAAGTAAAAACTATGAAGGATCTTTTTAGTCATATAAGTTCTCATTTAATTATTGCTTTTTTAAAAAAATTAGACTTGATAACTGATTTGTAAATAGATATATATTTTATTATTGGTAGTTTAAATTAGTAACTGAGATTGTTAGTGGCTGTACCCTCAAAGGGGGTTGAAGTAGCGTAAAATTATTGTCCTCCTGAGAGGGTACGTAAGTCCCAAAACATTTAGTCAATTTAAGTGTACCAGGTTTTTAATCGTAGAATATGTGTACTTTTAATTGATGGCTAGGTTTCTCTTCTGTCGCCAATGGCTGAAGGGATGGTGTAAATCCAGCTAGGATCCATGCAGGAAGCAAATGTACTGTAAGTCCCCATGGTCCCTAGTATGGTGATCTACCTTCAGTTGTTGGCGATCAATAGCCTTTTTTTATATTGTATCGTCTTGTATAGTTCAAATGTTTTAGCTTTAGTTACTAGTTTTATATCTATATCTGTGATAAACTAGTTATTTTACTGTCCTTTGTCGGCAGAATTTTATAATTTCACTTAAATTGTTGATATATTTATAACTTGCTTTAGTCACGATATGGCTGAAATATTGCCGATGTGACTTAAAATCTTAACTCACTCACTCACTCACTATGGCAATGTCCCCCGCCGCTAAATAATGTAATATCTAGATTTACTACTTTTTATTTTGGGGTCACATACAAGATGCCTGAAATTACTGGTGTCTTCATAATCACCCAATGTAGGCTGTCAACATACTTGAAAACATTGGGTGCAATGTTTCATGAGATATCGCCTTTAAAAAGCGGTCAAAGTATCGTGGTGACCTTGAAGAGAAGGTCAAGGTCACCCAAATAAACTGGTGTCTGTGTAATACCCCAATGTAAACTGTCACCAAATTTGAAAACATTGGGTACAACAGTCCATGAGATGCCGTGTTAAGAAGACTTTGAAAAGTGTTCAAAGTGTTGTCGTGACCTTGAAAATATGGTCAAGGTCACCTAAATAAACTTGTGTCTGTGAAATCCCCCAATGTAGGCTGTCACCAAATTTCAAGACACTGGGTACAACAGTGCATGAGATATCACATTAACAACAGTTTGAAAAGTGGTCAGTGTCGTGGTGACCTTAAAAATAAGGTCAAGGTCACCCAAGTCGACTGATGTCTGCGTAATCCCCCAATGTAGGCTGTCACCAAATTTGAAGACATTGGGTACAACAGTTCATGAGATATCACGCTAGCAAGAGTTTGAAAAGTGGTCAAAGTGTCATGGTGACCTTGAAAATAAGGTCAAGGTCACCCAACTCGTCTGGTGTCTGCGTAATCCCTCAATGTAGGCTGTCACCAAATTTGAAGACATTGGGTACAACAGTCCATGAGATATCGCGTTAACAAGAGTTAAAAGTGTGAAAAGTGTCGTGGTGACCTTGAAGATAAGGTCAAGGTCACCCAATATCAACTGGTGTCTGCGTAATCCCCCAGTGTATGCTGCCACCAAATTTGAAGACATTGGGTACAACAGTCCATGAGATGCCGTGTTAAGAAGAGTTTGAAAAGTGTTCAAAGTGTTGTCGTGACCTTGAAAATGAAGTCAAGTTCACCTAAATAAACTTGTGTCTCTGAAATGCCCCAATGTAGGCTGTCACCATATTTCAAGACACTGGGTACAACAGTGCATGAGATATCACATTAACAACAGTTTGAAAAGTGGTCAGTGTTGTGGTGACCTTTTATCACTCAAGTCGACTGATGCCTGCGTAATCCCCTAGTGTAGGCTGTCACCAAATTTGAAGACATTGGGTACAACAGTTCATGAGATATCGCGTTAACAAGAGTTTGAAAAGTGGTCAAAGTGTCATGGTGACCTTGAAAATAAAGTCAAGGTCACCCAACTCGTCTGGTGTCTGCATAATCTCCCAATGTAGGCTGTCACCAAATTTGAAGACATTGGGTACAACAGTTCATCAGATATCGCGTTAACAAGAATCGTACGGACGGACGGACAGACGCCGCTGAATACATAGTCCCCCGTTCCGCGTTGCGGCGGGGGACAAAAACAATATGTAAATATTTCGACAGATTCTCCAATTCTGCCAGTTTTCTTGTACAGATTCAGCGTTTGTGTTTGTACATTTTTGGCCATTTGAAAAAAAATTCATTAACATAAAGACGACGTTCTGTTTCAAAGGTTGTACATCTTATTAAATAATGTATTTCATCTGCAGTGGCGGGAGAATCCCACAGAGGACATGTTATATTCACGGAGCCGGGACCATGAGGAAAGGGTGACATTGATAAGGTAATACCAGAAAACATGGTAAACAGTCACCGTTTTATTATTATCAGCTGAATGTAACTAGAACAAGCGATCTGGCTGATTAAAGACGCAGATTTACACTGACAAAGACAGCTGATTAAAAAAACATAAGGGAATATACAATCAAAGCAGATTAGTAACGGTAGTACACCTATTTCCATAGACAAGACAAGACAATAAAACTGTATTACCATTGACAGGAAAGCGCTGTACATCCTCACAGAGCTCACATGTATAAGAGTTAAATATGAACAGATACCTAAATAGATGAATAAAAAATACCATGTTGAAAGAGAAGACACATTCTGCCTAATTATCTAAAAAACCTATACTTGATGGAATAACAGATTTTAAAGCCCTATTTGATTTTAGAATTGGAAGCTGAATTCGTTGGCCAGATGGTGAAAGTTTACACTCAGATTGTCAAATGTGGGAGGGATCACTTAAAAGCGTGTGTGCTTGGCACAATGAACGCTTTTCATAGATAAAAGATAGACAGTCAAAGTCTATATTGGCAACTCTGCTACTAATTTTCATAATCTTATTGAGCTTGTTTCGGTTTTGAACCGAGAGTCCCCATACCAGCACTGGATGGAAAATGTTAAAATACTTTGGATAAAACTAGTGGAGAAGAATGATAAAATGGTTCTGTCAACATTAGAAGATCTCACTTTAAAGATAGCTGAAACCACTCTCTAGAAAGCAATCGACGAGATGCCTACTCAGTCAGTAATTTCCTTGGAGTAACCCTACTCAACTCCCAATAGAGGAAGCATACCACGTAATCTCTTTGAAGTTACCTTAAGTTCGGATTCTCTGGACAGGACTTAGGCAGAAGATATATAATTTTCTCGTCAGTTGTTCCGACAATTTAGCATGAAGTACAATGTTGTAAAATGAAGCACATTGCTCTGAATCTAAGCGTGCAAATTGAGCAAAAATATCACAAGAATAAGTGAGTGAGTGAGTATGGTTTTACGCCGCTTTTAGCAATATTCCAGCAATATAACGGCGGGGGACACCCGAAATGGGCTTCAAACATTGCTCCCATGTGGGGAATCTCACCCGTGTCTTCGGCGTGACGAGCGAACGCTTTAACCATTACTCAACCCCACCGCCACACAACCTGGTGAATATCAGATGAAGGAATGGAGAATATGCTGTGTTGCGGTAAATTGAAACCCAGTTGATTTTATTATGAACCATTCATGTCTATTGCTGACACTAGTTATGGAGTGACGTGGATCGGTCTCCATTAGCTTCGTGTTTGCCGACTGCCGATCAATTTCTTACCACTGAGCCACAAACAAACATCGTTGTTTCTCATCAAACTACCGAAACGTGAATCCATATGGTTTGTTATTGCCAGTTAAAAATTTGAAGGAAAAATTAATAATTCAAAAGGCTATATTCGTAGACACGGTGTCTACAGTTCCACTTCATAAATATGCTTTCTGTTAGTTTTGTTTTGAACCAACGAAATGAATACACTTTCATTTTTACAAAAAAAACCACAGTTTGAACAAAAGATGCTCTGAAAGTACTTGAGACAATGCTTTGTGCCTACTCACTGAAACTCATTATTTTTTTGTAAGCAGTACACACCTTTACAGTGTTACCTGAGTAACCTACATAACATTCAGGTACATAGGGTCATAAGACAAATCATTGAATTGACCCTCCCATAATGCTTAAAATGCTTCAAAGAAATAATTGGTTGTATAATCATAAATAATTCGTAAAAGGTGTTTGAGTACCTACTTTACGCAGCTAGTTTGCATGATCTGGATTTTTCTCCACGCACAATTCAACTGGATTTGACTTAACGAATATTCACATTGTTTACGGTAACGTGGATTAGCTAATAGTGCCGGACAAAATGCCGCCTAGACAAAATCCAAACCAGATAAAATCCCCCCTAGACAAAATCCCACCGGGCAAAATCCCTACCGGAGAAAATCCCAACCAGACAAAATTCCAACCGGACAAAATCCTACACGGTCAAAATCCCACCTAAACAAAATCCCAACTAGGCAAAATCCCAACCAGACAAAATCCCATCCAGACAAAACTCCCAACCGGTCAAAATCCCAAGCGGACAAAATCCCAACCAGGCAAAACCCAACCGGACAAAATCCCAACCAGTCAAAATCCCAACCAGACAAAATCCAAACCGGACAAAATCCCACGAAGACAAAATCCAAACCAGACAAAATCTCACCTGGAGAAACTCCCAACCAGACAAAATTCCTCCTGGAGAAAATCCCAACCAGACAAAATCCCAACCAGACAAAATCCCATCCAGACAAAATCTCACCTAGACAAAAATCCCACCTACACAAAATCCCATATGAAAAAATGTCTTTGGACAAAATCCTACTCCAAAATGACCAACATAGGACAAAATCCCAGTTTAATATGTTCTTGGTACCCTTTTTCACCAAGAACCCAGTGAGTTAATTATCATGTTTTCATGACAGATGCCAGTGAGAAAAGTTGATTAGCATGTTTTCTTAACAGTGACCAGTGGCAGCATTAATAAATTGTATAAAGGTGTCTGTGATGATGACAGTCTTTATCAGTTGTTCCAAAATGGAAGTACTGAAGAGCAATAAGGGAGGAGTTAAAACAGCATTAGATGGATTTTGGTACATTAAGAAGGTTACAAATAAGAGCAGTATTAGGTAGGTATGTTCAAGGCAAATTGCTTTAGAATGGAGTGGGTCCATGAAGAGATCGTTGGCAATGGAGAATCCGATTCCTGTTGAATCGCCTATGGGATTTTGTAAGGTAGGGATTTGTCCGAGTGGGTTTTTGTCCTACCCTCTGACGTTGAGTCGCAGTCTCTGCAACAATCAGTGAGTCTGGATACATCATCATCCTCTTCCTGTAACAGCCCACACAGCCGTGCATGGTGTACAGTCACAATACTGCAGTTGTTGATCCATTGAACTACATTCAGGTAACACTTGATGAATGTGCGTAGCTTTCTGACAGAGAAGGCTGTGGATAAGTTATTAATGTTTGAAAGTTATAACAATGTATTTATTATAATATTATAAGTTGGACAAGATAATGATTTTAGTCCGCTACAGACATATTGCATATTTAATAAAATCTTACAGTGATTGGCATGTTGTTTTACCTCCCTTTTCTGTAGGCAAAGAGTGATTAGTTGAGCGGAGTTTCATCAAGGTAGCACGTTTATTGTCACAATGAGACCAATATGTTTTTAAACCTAAGTTAGGTAAAATAGCACTTTAAAATGCACATATACTACAAAAAATGTCGTGCCCGGTTACTGTAAGCTAAATATTAACAGTCTGTGACACTAAAAAGTTACACCAAAAGCCTAAAACGAACATGCTTTTTGCACCAAGATTTCAAAGAGAACCATACGTCTCATGCTCAGGACTTCATCGTACAGGTGTAATACTAGTGAAACAAGCGCATTCTCATGATGTAGTAAGAATTGTACAATCAACTCTGGATTTCTTATGGCTGTGGAAAAGGTTTTTTTCGCTTCTATTTAAGAAAGGTTAAAAAAATCAAGTAAAGCTTTCAAAACTTTAAGGCAGATATTCGGAGGAAATTTGAAAACTGGAGGCAGCAGTAACAAACATCATGTCCCTCCAATGGAATTCCTATTTTGACTTGTACCATACGTTCCGATTTCTTTTCAGGTGAACAATTGACTAGCCTTTGCATGTCTTTAGGATGGGTGCCACTGGTGGGGTAGGATACGCTGACCTGTTGTTATTACTGTTTTGATAATGATTCAAAAGCACTTGTAGATTATGGAATCTGAAGTAAAACCGACTATGCTTTTAGCAGAGATTTCGCATGGATGCGGAGAGGAGTCTTGTATTAACAACGATAATGTGTTCCAACAGGTGGCGTGAGACCTGTTGCGCTATGTAAGCGGGTATTCAGTCAATCAAGCAATCAAAGTTTATATCTAAAAAAAACCACCACGGTGGTACGAGAGAATACAAATATACATATGTTACATAAACAGACACGAATGGTGATCTCAGTAACATAGGTCATTTTAAATTTTCAAAAACAATATGTAAATATTTCGACAGATTCTCCAATTCTGCCAGTTTTCTTGTACAGATTCAACGTTTATGTTTCTACATATTTGGCTATTTAAAATACAATTCATTAGCATAAAGACGACGTTCTGTTTCAAAGGTTGTACATCTCATTAAATAATGTATTTCATCTGCAGTGGCGGGAGAATCCCACAGAGGACATGTTATATTCACGGAGCCGGGACCATGAGGAAAGGGTGACATTGATAAGGTAATACCAGAAAACATGGTAAACAGTCACCGTTTTATTATTATCAGCTGAATGTAACTAAAACAAGCGATCTGGCTGATTAAAGACGCAGATTTACACTGACAAAGATAGCTGATTAAAAAAACATAAGGGAATATACAATCAAAGCAGATTAGTAACGGTAGTACACCTATTTCCATAGACAAGACAAGACAATAAAACTGTATTACCATTGACAGGAAAGCGCTGTACATCCTCACAGAGCTCACATGTATAAGAGTTAAATATGAACAGATACCTAAATAGGTGAATAAAAAATACCATGTTGAAAGAGAAGAAACATTCTGCCTATGCTTGATGGAATAAAAGATTGTAAAGCCCTATTTGAATTTAGAATTGGAAGCTGAATTCGTTGGCCAGATGGTGAAAGTTTACACTCAGATTGTCAAATGTGGGAGGGATTACTTAAAAGCGTGTGTGCTTAGCACAATGAACGCTTTTCATAGATAAACGATAGACAGTCAAACTCTATATTGGCAACTCTGCTATTAATTTTCATAATCTTATTGAGCTTGTTTCGGTTTTGAACCGAGAGTCCCCATACCAGCACTGGATGGAAAATGTTAAAATACTTTGGATAAAACTAGTGGAGAAGAATGATAAAATGGTTCTGTCAACATTAGAAGATCTCACTTAAAAGATAGCTGAAACTACTCTCTAGAAAGCAATCGACGAGATGCCTACTCAGTCAGTAATCTCCTTGGAGTTACCCTACTCAACTCCCAATAGAGGAAGCATACCACGTAATCTCTTTGAACTCATCACTTTATCTCTGTACATCTCAATCAGTAATACTATCTCACTGGCTTCCTGTACATACTTTATATTTTGCTTGTACCATATTCTGTCCTTCACCTGATGAAGGGGAAAGAAGTAGACCAGAAACGTCGTTTTGTAAATATTATAGAAGTTATAAATACATACCATACGTTGTTAGGTTCCTTACACCCGATAGCAATGTAAAAATGAAAATCAAACGAAGAAATTATATTGATTTCTTTTCGTAAAGGTGCTTTTTTATTGATCGTTTTTTGTGCATTTCTCATGATCTAATATGCAGAATCATTCACGTATTTTAAGTTTTTTGAAATGCTATATAGGAAACTACTTTCCAATTTCAAACTTATTTTACTGCGTCGATTTTGTGCTTGGTTGTTTTCACGCGAGCTTGATAACGCTGGACGAGTCTACATCAAAACCTTGTTACATCTGTAATGATACCATATGGTTATCCATAAAACTGAACCTCTTTGGGCTTTAGTTCTGTTAGAAACTTTTAAATTCCTATCTAAATGTAGTCGGGAAAAGGATACAACTTGCTCATGTAAATGCCTCTCTGGGTTGACATAAGTTGGGAACGTCTGGATTGTATACATTATACAAGATAGTGCTGAACAAAATGTGCAAATAAAACACGTGAAGCCAATACTTAGAAGACAGAGGTGTCTGTGGAAAAATGAAATAGTGCAGTTATACTTTCTATGTGAATTTAAATTTGCTTTTGTCAATGAAGTCGTGATCTGATAGAAGGATGTCCATGTTAGTAGAACCACTGACTGAAATATTGTCCTGAAATATTAGATTCAGGTCATACCCATGTATGTAAACGTTCATAGTTTTCCTGATATTGTACTTTTTGTGCATTAGATCATTGGGCGGGGACTCTAGATGCACTGCATGATCTACGTGTTCTTTCTTTTTTTGTCCGATGTATGGTTATGTGTAGTTAGGTGCCCAGTCTTTAAGGATGTTATTACCTTATATTGCCTGAATCATATATTCCATTTATCTAGTGATTATCTTGTCAAGGTATTGTGCCTGTGTTTTGTAACATAGGCTGAAGTTAGTGTTACTTGTATTATCCAATAACCCAAATCGTGTTGTTTAGTGTACTTATCATCACGGTATTAGCAGTGTATAAGGTTACCTGTGAATCTTTTAATCACCCAGTTGGTGGCAGTTATATTGTCCTTGCAATCACCCTGTCAGATGTGACTAAGGTCCACATTGTCACCGTGAGGCACATTTTTCACCGGAAGTATTTAATACACAATGCCTTTCAGAAAGTGGTTAGATCAAACATATACATGTTATGTTTGCGATTACACTTTCTCCGTACAGTACAGATTTTCCTATTTCGTTTGGATCGAGCCCTACCAAGAGAAAGGTGCCTTATGGCAAGCACATGAAATAATCACTTTCTAAAAGACATTGTGCGTTCATAGCTTCGGCGAAAGTCCGTGATCTTGATTCCCATTGCAGACTTCCATTTTTGAGGAAGCCGCGAAGTCTGAGTGTCTACCTATCACTTTATTGTCGATCAAGCAACAGTACCTACCGACCTTACTATTTCTCAGCTTACATTGTTCACCTCTTGCGAGTCAGATTACAGGCGTTCACCTCTCGCGTGTCAGATTACAAACCGGAGTCTGAATCCTAACGTTCCGCTCAGTATCTCACCCTGTTGTGCTTCTCTTTTTACGTCACATCGGCATTATTCCAACCATATAGCGACGAGACAAGTCTGCATTCGTACACATTTGAGTACAATTGCCAAATGAGTTTGTTTTTTTAAAACCGGTTGAAGTGCTTCACTAACGCAGCTTATTTAAACATGCTAAAGAAGTAGTTGTTTCTTTGCCGTCTGACGTCGCACCAAACTACTCCTCCCATGCGTCCTGTAAAGAACTATTAAATATAAAACGGTCAAGTCTTTAGTTTCTTACCAACATTGCAACACAAGGTTCATGTCGTTTGTATACATAGTTCAAAGACAGTTCTGTGTGTGACTTTTCTTCAATTCCGACAAAAGGAAAGACGTTTTAACGAGGAAACTATAGAACAGCTATGATGACATTATAACGAACCATGAAAATAACAAAAATGGATGCATGCTGTCCGTGGAGAGACGATTTACAAAGATTTCACACTGGAGTTAAGCTCAGATGGGTACAGTCTCTATGAATCTTTGAAGTCCCACAGGACGTAACTCTCTATTTTCTCTCCTTAATTGTCATGAATATACCTGTGACTATGTTATCATGGAACCGATACTTACTATTTGTCACGTCTCTTGAAAAACACACATCGTAAAATCGTCTACATTCAAGCAATATATATGTTACTAGCACCACATGCAACAAGACACAACAATACTTTTATTAGAGTTCTCCTAATAACACTCCTGAATAACATCTATCTATCAACAGTACTTGTACTAGAGGTCTCAGGCCCAACACTCATGAATAACATCAATCTATCAACAGTACTTGTAGTAGAGGCCTCAGACCCAACACTCCTGAATAACATCAATCTATCAACAGTACTTGTACTAGAGGCCTCGGGTCCAACACTCCCGAATACCATCAATCTATCAACAGTACTTGTACTAGAGGCCTCAGGCCCAACACTCCTGAATAATATCTATCTATCAACAGCACTTGTAGTAGAGGTCTCAGGCCCAACACTCCTGAATAACATCTATCTATCAACAGTACTTGTACTAGAGGTCTCAGGCCCAACACTCCTGAATAACATCTATCTTTCAACTGCACTTGTACTAGAGGTCTCGGGTCCAACACTTCTGAATAACATCTATCTATCACTTGACACTTGTACTAGAGGTCTCAGGCCCAACACTCCTGAATAACATCTATCTATCAACTTACACTTGTACTAGAGGTCTCTGGCCCAACACTCCTGAATAACATCTATCTATCAACTGACACTTGTACTAGAGGTCTCTGGCCCAACATTTCTGAATAACATCTATCTATCAACTGACCCTTGTACTAGAGGTCTCAGGCCCAACACTCCTGAATAACATACATCTATCATCTGACACTTGTACTAGAGGTCTCGGGCCCAACGTTCCTGAATAACATCTATCTATCACTTGACACTTGTACTAGAGGTCTCAGGACCAACACTCCTGAATAACATCTATCTATTAAATGACGCTTGTACTTGAGGTCTCGGGCCCAACACTCCTGAATTACATCTATCTATCAATTGACACTTGTACTAGAGGTCTCAGGCCCAACACTCCTGAATAACATACATCTATCAACTGATACTTGTACTAGAGGTCTCAGGCCCAACACCCCTGAATAACATTTATCTATCAACAGTACTTGTACTAGAGGTCTCGGGCCCAACGCTCCTGAATAACATCTATCTATCAACAGTACTTGTACTAGAGGTCTCGGGCCCAACATTCCGGAATTACATCTATCTATCAACTGACACTTGTACTAGAGGTCTCAGGCCCAACACTCCTGAATAACATCTATCTATCAACAGATACTTGTACTAGAGGTCTCAGGCCCAACACTCCTGAATAACATCTATCTATCAACAACAGAGGTCTACTTGAATAACATCTATCTAGGTACTCTAGAGGTCTCAGGCCCAACACTCCTGAATAACATCTATCTATCAACAGTACTTGTACTAGAGGTCTCAGGCCCAACACTCCTGAATAACATCTATCTATCAACTGAAACTTGTACTAGAGGTCTCAGGCCCAACACTCCTGAATAACATCTATCTATCAACTGACACTTGTACTAGAGGTCTCAGGCCCAACACTCCTGAATAACATCTATCTATCAACTGACACTTGTACTAGAGGTCTCAGGCCCAACACTCCTGAATAACATCTATCTATCAACTGTACTTGTACTAGAGGTCTCAGGCCCAACACCCCTGAATAACATCTATCTATCAATTGACACTTGTACTAGAGGTCTCAGGCCCAACGATCTGAATAACATCTATCTACACTTACATACTATAGTCCTGAATAACACTATCTATTTGTACTTGTACTAGAGGTCTCAGGCCCAACAGTTTTGAATAACATCATCTATCTGACACTTGATAAGGTCTCAGGCCCAACACTTGTACTAGATCTGTCTTTGACACTTGACAGGGTTTGATTATAACATTATATGTATGTATTAGGTCTGAATTTAGATCTATCTAGTAACTGACGCTTCACGAGGTCTCGGGCTTAACATCCTGAATTACATCTATCTATCAATTGACACTTGTACTAGAGGTCTCAGGCCCAACACTCGTGAATACCATACATCTATCAACTGATACTTGTACTAGAGGTCTCAGGCCCAACACCCCTGAATAACATCTATCGATCAACAGTACTTGTACTAGAGGTCTCGGGCCCAACACTCCTGAATAACATCTATCTATCAACAGTACTTGTGCGAGAGGTCTCGGGCCAAACACTCCTGAATAACATCTATCTATCAACTGACACTTGTACGAGAGGTCTCGGGCCCAACACTCCTGAATAACATCTATCTATCAACTGACACTTGTACTAGAGGTCTCAGGCCCAACTCTCCTGAATAACATACATCTATCAACTGACACTTGTACTAGAGGTCTCAGGCCCAACACTCCAGAATAACATCTATCTATCAACTGACACTTGTACTAGAGGTCTCAGGCCCAACATTCCTGAATAACATCTATCTATCAACTGACACTTGTACTAGAGGTCTCGTGCCGAACACTTCTGAATAACATCTATATATCAACTGACACTTGTACTAGAGGTCTCAGTCCAAACACTCCTGAATAACATCTATCTATCAACAGTACTTGTACTAGAGGTCTCGGGCCCAACACTCCTGAATAACATCTATCTATCAACTGACACTTGTACTAGAGGTCTCGGGCCCAACACTCCTGAATAACATCTATCTATCAACTGACACTTGTACTAGAGGTCTCAGGCCCAACACTCCTGAATAACATACAATTATCAACTGAAACTTGTACTAGAGGTCTCAGGCCCAACACTCCTGAATAACATCTATCTTTCAACAGTACTTGTACTAGAGGCCTCAGGCCCAACACCCCTGAATAACATCTATCTATCAACTGACACTTGTACTAGAGGTCTCAGGCCCAAAGCTCCTGAATAACATCTATCTATCAACAGTACTTGTACTAGAGGTCTCGGGCCCAACACTCCTGAATAACATCTATCTATCAACAGTACTTGTACTAGAGGCCTCAGGCCTAACCCCATGGTTCCTAGTATCGTGATCTACCTTCAGTTGTTGGCGATCTATAGCCCATTATTACATTGTATAGTCCAAAACTAGTTTTGTACTTTTAAAGATATATGCTTGCTAGTTTTAACTCAATCTGTGATAATCTAGTAGTTTTGCTGTCCTTTGTTGACAGGGTTTTATATATTATATGTATGTATTATGAATTTAGAAGTAGTTTTAGTCACGATATGGCTGAAATATTGCCGATGTGACTTTAAATCTTAACTCACTCACTCACTCAGGGCCAACACACCTGAATAACATCTATCTATCAACAGTACTTGTACTAGAGGTCTCGGGCCCAACACTCCTGAATAACATCTATCTTTCAATAGTACTTGTACTAGAGGTCTCGGGCCCAACACTCCTGAATAACATCTATCTATCAACTGACACTTGTACTAGAGGTCTTGGGCCCAACACTCCTGAATAACATCTATCTATCAACTGACACTTGTACTAGAGGTCTCGGGCCCATCACTCCTGAATTACATCTATCTATCAACTGACACTTGTACTAGAGCTCTCAGGCCCAACTCTCCTGAATAACATCTATCTATCAACTGACACTTGTACTAGAGGTCTCGGGCCCAACACTCCTGAATAACATCTATCTATCAACTGACACTTGTACTAGAGGTCTCTGGCCCAACATTTCTGAATAACATCTATCTATCAACTGACCCTTGTACTAGAGGTCTCAGGCCCAACACTCCTGAATAACATACATTTATCATCTGACACTTGTACTAGAGGTCTCGGGCCCAACGTTCCTGAATAACATCTATCTATCACTTGACACTTCTACTAGAGGTCTCAGGACCAACACTCCTGAATAACATCTATCTATTAACTGACGCTTGTACTTGAGGTCTTGGGCCCAACACTCCTGAATAACATCTATCTATCAACTGACACTTGTACTAGAGGTCTCGGGCCCAACACTCCTGAATTACATCTATCTATCAATTGACACTTGTACTAGAGGTCTCAGGCCCAACACTCCTGAATAACATATATCTATCAACTGACACTTGTACTAGAGGTCTCAGGCCCAACACTCCTGAATAACATCTATCTATCAACAGTACTTGTACTAGAGGTCTCGGGCCCAACACTCCGGAATTACATCTATCAACTGACGCTTGTACTAGAGGTCTCGGGCCCAACACTCCTGAATAACATACATCTATCAACAGATACTTGTACTAGAGGTCTCAGGCCCAACTCTCCTGAATAACATCTATCTATCTACTGAAACTTGTATTAGAGGTCTCAGGCCCAGCACTCCTGAATAACATCTATCTATCAACAGTACTTGTACTAGAGGTCTCGGGCCCACTTGTACAGGTCTCAGGCCCCAACCTGAATAACATCTATCTATCAACTGAAACTTGTACTAGAGGTCTTGGGCCCAACACTCCTGAATAACATCTATCTATCAACTGACACTTGTAATAGAGGTCTCGGACCCAACACCCCTGAATTACATCTATCTATCAACTGACACTTGTACTAGAGGTCTCAGGCCCAACACTCCTGAATAACATCTATCTATCAACTTACACTTGTACTAGAGGTCTCGGGCCCAACACTCCTGAATAACATCTATCTATCAACTGACACTTGTACTAGAGGTCTCTGGCCCAACATTTCTGAATAACATCTATCTATCAACTGACCCTTGTACCAGAGGTCTCAGGCCCAACACTCCTGAATAACATACATCTATCAAATGAAACTTGTACTAGAGGTCTCAGGCCCAACACTCCTGAATAACATCTATCTATCAACAGTACTTGTATGAGAGGTCTCAGGCCCAACACTCCTGAATTACCTCTATCTATCAACTGACACTTGTACTAGAGGTCTCAGGCCCAACACTCCTGAATAACATCTATCTATCAACTGACACTTGTACTAGAGGTCTCAGGCCCAACACTCCTGAATAACATCTATCTATCAACTGACACTTGTACTAGAGGTCTCAGGCCCAACACTCCTGAATAACATCTATCTATCAACTGACACTTGTACTAGAGGTCTCAGGCCCAACACTCCTGAATAACATCTATCTATCAACTGATACTTGTACTAGAGGTCTCGGGCCCAACACTCCTGAATAACATCTATCTATCAACTGACACTTGTACTAGAGGTCTCAGGCCCAACGCTCCTGAATAACATCTATCTATCAACTGACACTTGTACTAGAGGTCTCAGGCCCAACACTCCTGAATAACATCTATCTATCAACTGACACTTGTACTAGAGGTCTCAGGCCAAACACTCCTGAATAACATCTATCTATCAACAGTACTTGTACTAGAGGTCTCTGGCCCAACACTCCTGAATAACATCTATCTATCAACTGTACTTGTACTAGAGGCCTCAGGCCCAACACCCATGGTAACATCTATGGTATCAACTGTCACTTGTTAGAGGAGCCCTATAGCCCATGAATTACATTGTATAGTCCAAAACTAGTTTTGTACTTTTAAAGATATATGCTTGCTAGTTTTAACTAATCTGTGATAATCTAGTAGTTTTGCCCAACACTCCTGAATAATATGTATCTATCAACTTACACTTGTACTAGAGATGTCTCTTGGCCTTCAACACTCAGGGGAACCCCTAATAACATCTATCTATCAACTGACACTTGTACTAGAGGTCTCTGGCCCAACACTTCTGAATAACATCTATCTATCAACTGACACTTGTACTCAGGTCTCAGGCCCAACACTCCTGAATAACATACATCTATCAACTGACACTTGTACTAGAGGTCTCGGGCCCAACACTCCTGAATAACATCTATCTATCAACAGACACTTGTACTAGAGGTCTCAGGCCCAACACCCCTGAATAACATCTATCTATCAACTGACACTTGTACTAGAGGTATCGGGTCCAACACTCCTGAATAACATCTATCTATCAACTGACACTTGTACTAGAGGTCTCAGGCCCAACACTCCTGAATAACATCTATCTATCAAACTAACTATACTTGTACTAGAGGTCTCAGGCCCAACACTCCTGAATAACATCTATCTATCAACAGTACTTGTACTAGAGGTCTCAGGCCCAACACTCCTGAATAACATCTATCTATCAACTGACACTTGTACTAGAGGTCTCAGGCCCAACACTCCTGAATAACATCTATCTATCAACTGACACTTGTACTAGAGGTCTCAGGCCCAACACTCCTGAATAACATCTATCTATCAACTGACACTTGTACTAGAGGTCTCAGGCCCAACACTCCTGAATAACATCTATCTATCAACTGTACTTGTACTTAGAGGTCTCAGGCTTAACACTCCTGAATTACATCTATCTATCAACTGACACTTGTACTAGAGGTCTCAGGCCCAACACTCCTGAATAACATACATCTATCAACTGATACTTGTACTAGAGGTCTCAGGCCCAACACTCCTGAATAACATCTATCTATCAACTGTACTTGTACTAGAGGTCTCAGGCCCAACACTCCTGAATAACATCTATCTATCAACAGTACTTGTACTAGAGGTCTCGGGCCCAACACTCCTGAATAACATCTATCTATCAACTGACACTTGTACTAGAGGTCTCAGGCCCAACACTCCTGAATAACATCTATCTATCAACTGACACTTGTACTAGAGGTCTCGGGCCCAACACTCCTGAATAACATCTATCTATCAACAGTACTTGTACTAGAGGTCTCAGGCCCAACACTCCTGAATTACATCTATCTATCAACTGACACTTGTACTAGAGGTCTCAGGCCCAACACTCCTGAATAACATCTATCTATCAACTGACACTTGTACTAGAGGTCTCAGGCCCAACACTCCTGAATAACATCTATCTATCAACTGACACTTGTACTAGAGGTCTCGGGCCCAACACTCCTGAATAACATCTATCTATCAACTGACACTTGTACTAGAGGTCTCGTACTTGTACTAGAGGCCCAACACTCCAACACTCCTGAATAACATCTATCTATCAACTGACACTTGTACTAGAGGTCTCGGGCCCAACACTCCTGAATAACATCTATCTATCAACAGTACTTGTACTAGAGGTCTCGGGCCCAACACTCCTGAATAACATCTATCTATCAACTGACACTTGTACTAGAGGTCTCGGGCCCAACACTCCTGAATAACATCTATCTATCAACTGACACTTGTACTAGAGGTCTCAGGCCCAACACTCCTGAATAACATACTATCTATCAACTGACACTTGTACTAGAGGTCTCAGGCCCAACACTCCTGAATAACATCTATCTATCAACAGTACTTGTACTAGAGAGGTCTCAGGCCCAACACTCCTGAATAACATCTATCTATCAACTGACACTTGTACTAGAGGTCTCAGGCCCAACACTCCTGAATAACATCTATCTATCAACTGACACTTGTACTAGAGGTCTCAGGCCCAACACTCCTGAATAACATCTATCTATCAACTGACACTTGTACTAGAGGTCTCGGGCCCAACGCTCCTGAATAACATCTATCTATCAACTGACACTTGTACTAGAGGTCTCAGGCCCAACACTCCTGAATAACATCTATCTATCAACTGACACTTGTACTAGAGGTCTCGGGCCCAACACTCCTGAATAACATCTATCTATCAACTGACACTTGTACTAGAGGCCTCAGGCCTAACCCCATGGTTCCTAGTATGGTGATCTACCGTCAGTTGTTGGCGATCTATAGCCCATTATTACATTGTATAGTCCAAAACTAGTTTTGTACTTTTAAAGATATATGCTTGCTAGTTTTAACTCAATCTGTGATAATCTAGTAGTTTTGCTGTCCTTTGTTGACAGGGTTTTATATATTATATGTATGTATTATGAATTTAGAAGTAGTTTTAGTCACGATATGGCTGAAATATTGCCGATGTGACTTTAAATCTTAACTCACTCACTCACTCAGGGCCAACACCCCTGAATAACATCTATCTATCAACTGACACTTGTACTAGAGGTCTCTGGGCCCAACACTCCTGAATAACATCTATCTATCAACTGACACTTGTACTAGAGGTCTCAGGCCCAACACTCCTGAATAACATCTATCTATCAACATTACTTGTACTAGAGGTCTCGGGCCCAACACTCCTGAATAACATCTATCTTTCAACAGTACTTGTACTAGAGGTCTCAGGCCCAACACCTCTGAATAACATCTATCTATCAACTGACACTTGTACTAGAGGTCTCGGGTCCAACACTCCTGAATAACATCTATCTATCAACTGACACTTGTACTAGAGGTCTCAGGCCCAACACTCCTGAATAACATCTATCTATCAACATTACTTGTACTAGAGGTCTCGGGCACAACACTCCTGAATAGCATCTAACATACATCTTTCAACTTACTTGTACTAGAGGTCTCGGGCCCAACACTCCTGAATAACATCTATCTATCAACAGTACTTGTACTAGAGGTCTCGGGCCCAACACTCCTGAATAACATCTATCTATCAACTGACACTTGTACTAGAGGTCTCAGGCCCAACACTCCTGAATAACATCTATCTTTCAACAGTACTTGTACTAGAGGTCTCAGGCCCAACACACCTGAATAACATCTATCTATCAACTGACGCTTGTACTAGAGGTCTCCGGCACAACACTCCTGAATAACATCTATCTTTCAACAGTACTTGTACTACAGGTCTCGGGCCCAACACTCCTGAATAACATACATCTATCAACAGTACTTGTGCTAGAAGTCTCGGGCCCAACACTCCTGAATAACATACATCTATCAACTGACACTGGTACTTGAGGTCTCGGGCCCAACACTCCTGAATAACATCTATCTATCAACACTTGTACTCAGGCCCAACACTTGAATAACATCTATCTAGACTTGTCTCAGGTCTCCCAACACTCCTGAATAACATCTATCTATCAACTGACACTTGTACTAGAGGTCTCAGGCCAAACACTCCTGAATAACATCTATCTATCAACAGTACTTGTACTAGAGGTCTCAGGCCCAACACTCCTGAATAACATCTATCTATCAACTGACACTTGTACTAGAGGTCTCAGGCCCAACACTCCTGAATAACATCTATCTATCAACTGACACTTGTACTAGAGGTCTCGGGCCCAACACTCCTGAATAACATCTATCTATCAACTGACACTTGTACTAGAGGTCTCAGGCCCAACACTCCTGAATAACATCTATCTATCAACTGACACTTGTACTAGAGGTCTCAGGCCCAACACTCCTGAATAACATCTATCTATCAACAGTACTTGTACTAGAGGTCTTGGGCCCAACACTCCTGAATTACATCTATCTATCAACTGACACTTGTACTAGAGGTCTCGGGCCCAACACTCCAGAATAACATCTATCTATCAACTGACACTTGTACTAGAGGCCTCAGGCCTAACCCCATGGTTCCTAGTATGGTGATCTACCGTCAGTTGTTGGCGATCTATAGCCCATTATTACATTGTATAGTCCAAAACTAGTTTTGTACTTTTAAAGATATATGCTTGCTAGTTTTAACTCAATCTGTGATAATCTAGTAGTTTTACTGTCCTTTGTTGACAGGGTTTTATATATTATATGTATGTATTATGAATTTAGAAGTAGTTTTAGTCACGATATGGCTGAAATATTGCCGATGTGACTTTAAATCTTAACTCACTCACTCAATCAGGGCCAACACACCTGAATAACATCTATCTATCAACAGTACTTGTACTAGAGGTCTCGGGCCCAACACTCCTGAATAACATCTATCTTTCAACAGTACTTGTTCTAGAGGCCTCAGGCCCAACACTCCTGAATAACATCTATCTATCAACTGACACTTGTACTGGAGGTATCGGGTCCAACGCTCCTGAATAACATCTATCTATCAACTGACACTTGTACTAGAGGTCTCGGGCCGAACACTCCTGAATAACATCTATTATTATTATTACTATATGATATTTATATAGCGCACATATCCATGCAACTAGTGCTTGCTCAAGGCGCTGGTATTTGTTTCCCTCGATCACTGGATGTCAATCTCAACGTCACATCGTATTGTCAATCTCAACTCCGTGGGGAGTATACAACTCTTGCTGCCACTAGGCGCACCGAGTTTATTGTGGCTTTCTCATCCTAACGAGGTACCCAATTCACAGCTGGGTAGACTGGGACACATAGTCACAGTACTTTGTCCAAGTTCACTGCACGTTGCTGTACCCGCAACAAGGTGTTTGCACGTATTCATGTGGCCACCATCTGGTCACATGCCAACGGATTCGTGGGTTCTTTTAAGTGCACAGGGTTGTGTACTGTACACTAGAGGTTGTTACAACACTGAAAGGGTCTGCACACAAAGTTGACTCCAAGGTTTTTTACACCCGGTCACAGGTTGGCTCGATCCCGACACCTTCAACTTCGCTGGATCTCTAGCCTGGCGCTTTAGCCAGCTCGCCCACCGTACCCCCGATCTATCTATCAACTGACACTTGTACTAGAGGTCTCAGGCCCAACGCTCATGAATAACATCTATATATCAACTGACACTTGTACTAGAGGTCTCAGGCCCAACACTCCTGAATAACATCTATCTATCAACAGTACTTATACTAGAGGTCTCAGGCCCAACACTCCTGAATGACATCTATCTATCAACTGACACTTGTACTAGAGGTCTCGGGCCCAACACTCCTGAATAACATCTATCTTTCAACAGTACTTGTACTAGCGGTCTCAGGCCCAACACATCTAAATAACATCTATCTATTAACTGACGTTTGTACTAGAGGTCTCAGGCCCAACACTCCTGAATAACATACATCTTTCAACAGTACTTGTACTAGAGGTCTCAGGCCCAACACTCCTGAATAACATCTATCTATCAACAGTACTTGTGCTAGAGGTCTCGGGCCCAACACTCCTGAATAACATCTATCTATCAACTGACACTTGTACTAGAGGTCTCAGGCCCAACACTCCTGAATAACATCTATCTTTCAACAGTACTTGTACTAGAGGTCTCAGGCCCAACACACCTGAATAACATCTATCTATTAACTGACGCTTGTACTAGAGGTCTCCGGCACAACACTCCTGAATAACATCTATCTTTCAACAGTACTTGTACTAGAGGTCTCGGGCCCAACACTCCTGAATAACATACATCTATCAACAGTACTTGTGCTAGAGGTCTCGGGCCCAACACGCCTGAATAACATCTATCTATCAACTGACACTGGTACTTGAGGTCTCGGGCCCAACACTCCTGAATAACATCTATCTATCAACTGACACTTGTACTAGAGGTCTCAGGCCAAACACTCCTGAATAACATCTATCTATCAACAGTACTTGTACTAGAGGTCTCAGGCCCAACACTCCTGAATAACATCTATCTATCAACTGACACTTGTACTAGAGGTCTCAGGCCAAACACTCCTGAATAACATCTATCTATCAGCAGTACTTGTACTAGAGGTCTCGGGCCCAACACTCCTGAATAACATACATCTATCAACTGACACTTGTACTAGAGGTGTCGGGCCCAACACTCCTGAATAACATCTTTCTATCAGCAGCACTTGTACTTGAGGTCTCGGGCCCAACACTCCTGAATAACATACATCTATCAACAGTACTTGTACTAGAGGTCTCGGGCCCAACGCTCCTGAATAACATCTATCTATCAACTGACACTTGCACTAGAGGTCTCGGGCCCAACACTCCTGAATTACATCTATCTATCAACTGACACTTGCACTAGAGGCCCCAGGCCCAACACTCCTGAATAACATCTATCTTTCAACAGTGCTTGTACTAAAGGTCTCGGGCCCAACACTCCTGAATAACATCTATCTATCAACAGTACTTGTACTAGAGGTCTCGGGCCCAACACTCCTGAATAACATCTATCTATCAACTGACACTTGTACTAGAGGTCTCAGGCCCAACACTCCTGAATAACATCTATCTATCAACAGTACTTGTACTAGAGGCCTCAGGCCTAACCCCATGGTTCCTAGTATGGTGATCTACCTTCAGTTGTTGGCTATCTATAGCCCATTTTTACATTGTATAGTCCAAAAATAGTTTTGTACTTTTAAAGATATAGGCTGGCTAGTTTTAACTCAATCTGTGAAAGTCTAGTAGTTTTGCTGTCCTTTCTTGACAGGGTTTTATATATTATATGTATGTATTATGAATTTAGAAGTAGTTTTAGTCACGATATGGCTGAAATATTGCCGATGTGACTTTAAATCTTAACTCACTCACTCACTCAGGGCCAACACCCCTGAATAACATCTATCAACAGTACTTGTACTAGAGGCCTCGGGCCCAACGCTCCTGAATAACATCTATCTTTCAACAGTACTTGTACTAGAGGCCTCTGGCCCAACACTCCTGAATAACATCTATCTTTCAACAGTACTTGTACTAGAGGTCTCGGGCCCAACACTCCTGAATAACATCTATCTTTCAACAGTACTTGTACTAGGGGTCTCAGGCCCAACACTCCTGAATAACATCAATCTATCAACAGTACTTGTACTAGAGGCCTCAGGCCCAACACTCCTGAATAATATCTGTCTATCAACAGTACTTGTACTAGAGGTCTCGGGCCCAACACTCCTGAATAACATCTATCTATCAACAGTACTTGTACGAGAGGTCTCTGGCCCAACACTCCTGAATAACATCAATCTATCAACAGTACTTGTACTAGAGGCCTCAGGCCCAACACTCCTGAATACTATCTATCTATCAACAGCACTTATACTAGAGGTCTCGGGCGCAACATTCCTGAATAATATCTGTCTATCAACTGACACTTGTACTAGAGGCCTCAGGCCCAACACTCCTGAATAATATCTATCTATCAACAGCACTTGTACTAGAGGTCTCAGGCCCAAGACTCCTGAATAACATCTATCTATCAACTGACACTTGTACTAGAAGTCACTGGCCCAACACTCCTGAATAACATCTATCTATCAACCGACTCTTGCACCACACAGTTCATAGGAATCATTCATATACATTGCTGTGAAATATCGTCATTATTTAACACCTTCACAGTCGTATATTCTGGACAAGAAGTCAATCGTAGCACTTCAAAAACAGGAAACTGCGTCTACAGTTTCTATTACCTTTATTCCATGGTTTTCATAAGAATAGGCATGTTCGAAACCTCTCAGACTTTGGGATGTTGACAACCGAACAAGTGGTATATATATCATAACATTTCAGTTAAACCATACTGTTCCTCTAGGGATTTAAAAAAATATTTTACACATTTTTGCATAATATAAAAGTTATTTTCTCGCATGGAAATGACCATTAACAATTCAGTCTGACAGGAGATGTTGGAGCAAGTTACAATGAGGTTGATGGAATAATAAGTATTTTATTTGAATCTAAACGGTGTTATGTTCCAATGAAGGATTCTGTTCATGTAGGTTAATACATCTGACAGTATAGATACTGGAGGCGTGTACCAATCCCTTGTATCATCAACTAAACATATACTTCTCACTAGAACCGGAAATATATGCTACAAAATCATTTTCATTTGGAGCGAGGAAAACAAAGACAAAAACTATGACTATTGTCATGATAATAACACATTAGTGAATGAGTTAAGATTTTATGTCACATCGGCATTATTTCAGCCATATCGTGACTTAATCAAATTATGGATTTATAGTTCTTGAAAGTAACTTTTTAAAAACCTGTCAACGAATGGACAGTAAAACAACTAGATTATCACAAATATTATTTTAAAACTAGTACTTATATCTAAAACATTGAGTTAAAACTAGCTAGCATATATCTATAAAAGTATAAAACTGTTTTTGGACAATACAATATAAAACAGGCTATAGATTGCCAACAAGTGAAGGAAGATCACCATACTTAGGGACCATGGGGACTTACAGGTACATTTGCTTCCTTGCATGGACCCAAGCTGGGTAACACCATTCCATCAGCTGTTAGCAAGTTTTGACAATCTAGCCACAAATTAAAAGAATATATATGCTGTGGTTAAAAATAGTAGTACGTTAAAATTTACAGTAATTGTTTTGAGACTTACGTACCCTCTCAGCAGGACAATAATTTTACAGTACTTTAACCTAATAACCCATTACATCATAAATGATATTGGATGGGTGACCGTGTTTGGCAGCTTGACTTGAGAGTTTCTAGGACGTCACTCCTGCCCCACAACGATACATAATACATAAACAAACAAGTGGTCCCACCTTAGGGATGTGGGTTTGTTCAAAATTGTCTCTGTTCACCCAGCCGAAAATGGGTACCGGGTGGAATAAGTCATGTAAGTATTAACC